>NC_142011.1:150072463-150372463 GCF_049901735.1 Notechis scutatus | reverse complement strand
CATTATTTTTAAAGAATCACAATATTTCTCCACAGCTATCTGCCAGATACTATATAAGCTAGTAATGCATATTTCTCTGCCACAAAAGTTATGTGCGGAAAGTATTTACAACACTTTTCTAGCTTATTTCAGATGACTACTTTAGGACACTTTTATCATTATTAGCTAGGCCTTACAAAATTTTAAAATTGGAAGCAATAAAGATAAGTTAGCTTTCAGATATGCCAGCAAAGTAATTAAATCAGAAGCCTTCACAATGTTAGCTACTGTTTTGGGTTTGTTTTTTTTTTGAGCAGAAAAACAAGCATGTAGTCTGGCCACGCGGACTTTGGTCAGAGGTGAGGCTGTGCTGAAAGCTATCTTTTGAATTCTCAGTTAATTCCCTTTGAAAACTAGACTTCAGCAAGAGGACTTGAATTGCTTCAATTAAAAAAAAAAATCACATCCCAAAGGCAATGTGATTCTTTCAGCTGAAGCAGAGAAGAGGTGTAATTTGCTCTGATGAAGGAATACATGTTGCCTCCAAACATGAACCTTGCGTGTCATTTATAAAAGTTTGAAGAGACTTCTGAATGGGTGTTGTGCTTCAGTGCAACCTGCTTTGGGTTCTGTTAGGAGCCATGCTGGAGATGGCAGAAGGATGTGCTTGCCAAAACAGCTCCTTGAAAGTGGAAATGATCTGTAGGACAGGGGTCTCCAAACTTGACAACTTTAAGACTTGTGAACTTCAAACTCCCAACATTCCCCAGCCAGTCATGGGGAGTTGCTCAAGTCTTAAAGTTGTGAAGTCTGGAGACCCCTGCCCTGGGAAATGAGCAGCACATCCTCTGTTGCACCTCTCAAACGAGGAGGGGAATGACATGCAGTAACCCCTTTAGCAATTGCCCCCCAAAATATCTGTGAACAAAGTGAAGGAACACAATTGTTTACTTTTAGAAGCAATATCGTGATGTTGGTCTGAAAATCAGCCCCAGAAGTTGTTCTGGTCAAGCTATCATTGAAAAACAGCACTTCTCCCAAGGTTTATACAACAGCCCTAGTGAAAATTGCTTCAGTGGTTCTACCCCACTTTCAAATGACTTTTGAATATGTTTAGAAGTCAGGTTTTGAGCTCACTACAGCTTTGAAAGTGGAAGAGAGCACTAATGTTACCTCTCTCCTCATCATTTTGCAGCAAACTTCTTGATCCAAAACATTTCACCTGAGTTTCCTGGAATTTTATTATTTTTCCTTGGAATTAAACGAAACGCAGGAAGTTCAAGAGGCTGCAGGCTCCAGGACAGATAATTGTATAATAAAACAAAACATTGTCATAAAAGGACACAAAGGTGCAACAATTTGTCACTGAGTGCTCCTCTCATGGGCATTTTATTCTCTAGGGAGAAAACGAAAGAAAAACAATTGCTTACTGTATCTAACAGACTCTAAAACCAGAAGTCATTTTTCTCATAGTTGATTATTCAATTGTGATAGCTATTTATACAACACCACCTGTCAATATGAGGCTTTGGAACCAGATATTTATAATCCAAATGTGGCAGCATAATTTGATAGGAAAATAATTGTTTGTTTCAGTCATAAATTCTTTGGTTTAGTTATTATTTGATGGTCTGAACTTTTTTCTTTATTCTACTGTATTTGGAACAGCAATTCACTTTCATTTCTCTGATGGATAGTATTTCAGATATTTTAAAATGAATTATCAGACTGAATGTAATGGTAATAAAGTAATGAATTAGAAAAGTATGTTTGGGCCAACCGTATAATTGTACAAGTGATCTTCTTTACAATGAAATCCTCTACAAGTCTACTTAGAAATAAGTATCATTGAGATCAGCCAGAGATTTAATCCTAGCTAAATAGTTATTAAACCATTGTATTCATCTGACACATATTGGAGCATAAATGATACTTTCAATGTGATTTCTATGACTGACCTTAATCAGCTCTGCAATTGCTTCTTTTCTCCAATGTATATCCAATTTTTCCATTCATCAAGACAGCAGATGTTTTAAATGTGCAAAATTACAAGATAAAACATAAAACATAAACCCGAGAGAGTATAGCCCTACAATATATAAATACATGAGATGGCTATCAATTGTTTCAGGTTACAGTTTATTTTTTGTGGGGGAAAAAATCCAACACAACATGCCTACAGAATGAGGGTTATTTTTTTTTTTTTAATGCCTGCTCCATACTTAAGGTAAACTTCACAGTAGGGCCATGAATTTTGGACTACAGAAATCCAGATAACCACAAATTGGCCACAAAAACTTTGTTTTTCCCCCCCCTGGATCTCTTGGAATCTGTCTATATTTGTCTTTATTTCGGCAGTTCAGATCTGGTAACCTTAATGGTTTTTATAAAAATCCTGATTGACGCACACCTACATAAATCAGACTGGGGGCGGGGAGAGTTTAAACAATTAAATCACTAAACCACAGAAACTATTTTTTAACTGTGGTATGAATTGGGTTTTGTTCTCCCTCCAATTGTTAATGTTTAATTGTTAATAATTAAAATTGACAGGGAAGATATCAAAGTAGTAGATAGTTTCTGCATTTTGGGATCAACCAAAATAGTAAAGGAACAATCAGACAAGAAATATTCCAAAGACTAATACTTGGTAGAGCGGCTATGAAGACATTCAAAATGATACTCAAAGGCCATCTTGTATCTATATACCCACAAAGATGTACGTAATGCAAGCAAATGGTATTTTCCCATGACAATATAGAAGTGACAAATGGACTTTGAAGAAGTAGGATAGGAAAAATATTGATACTTTTGAACTTTTGTGTTATAGAACACTACTGGTTAGTGTTATAGATTTTTTAGAACACTACTGAACACCCAAGAAAACAAATGGATCATTGAACAAATCAACCCAGAGTTGGTTAATGACTAGGCTCAAATTATTCTACTTTGTGTGAAGACCTAGCTCTTTAGAGAAGGTCCTAAAGCTGGGGAAAAGTTCCTTTCCTTTAAAGGAAAGAGAAGAGGACAACCAGCAGCAAGGTGGATGGGTTCAGTTACAGTGGTAATGAGTGCACTGTAGGAAGGCTTGAAGGAAGAGTAGAGATAGATCATAATGCAGAAAATCTATGTGTTTACTAAGTATTGACACCAACTTGATTGCTTATAATGAATGAATCAAACATTAATTTAATCTATGTTCAAATACAAGAGAAATAAAACCAATGTATATATCTTTCAAAGCAGGATAAGATCCCAACTAATTATTCAATTCGGTCTCGTTCTTTTAGGAATACCTGTGATATATTCAACATTGTTATGTGAATAGTTACTGTTTAGTTCTGCCTGAACTTCTTGCAGGTAATTTCTTTCTTAAGCTCCTTTTAGAATTTAATTTCTTCTCATTAAAGAAGGAGAATTATCTTGTTTCTGGGTAATGCAGTATATGTATGCTAAAGTAGATATTATTTCATTAAAGGTTTATGAAGTATTATGAAGTAATAACATCTTTGTGCTTTTAAAAAAGGCCAGTACATCTACTTTGCATATACTTCAACTTCACTTATTCTGACACTTTGAAAAAAAGAATTACACACTATTGCATTTTGTAGATAATGACAGCTATGTGAAACAACAGCCAGCCATACAATAAATATCCAGTAGAAGAAGAAAAACCAAACAAATGACTTAAATTACAAGTCATCATCCCTATGGGTTAGACCAGGGGTACAAATGTATATTAAAATGTCCTACATTTGTATATTAAACAGTCCCATTCAAGTCAAAAATTGATTTCCCCCACAACTGAAAAACCAGTAGGCCAGGGATGGGGAAACTTTTATGGCTCACTCAGGAATTCTGGGAGTTGAAGTCCATTAGTGATACAAGAGCCAAGTTTCCCTACCCCTGGGTTAGACCAAATCAAGAAACTGACTCCACAGGAAAACCAGAAATATACTTTATTGATATAGACTGTAATAATAGAATCTATAAGTCTACCTCTGTTCCTTCCTTACACCACTGTGGGTTAGTGGGGAACCAGTCTAAGTCCCTTTCAAATACTTTCCTACCTCCTGGGCTTAGGACATGTTCCTGTTCCTGTTGTTATCTTAATGGCTCCTGAATGGTTTTTTTCCCCCAAGCCATTTCCATGTCTCCCGACATAAGTGTGATCAATTTATATTGTTATAATATATAAATATGTTTGAACAGGACACTGGAATAAATGTAGGAGTTTTAGCTCAGTTTATTTTGTTTGCTGTGGAATTACTAGTCATGTTTCCTTGAACACAGGTAAACTGTTTTTTTTCCCAATCAGTTGGAAACTACTTCTCACATTCAAGACAATTTGAACAGAAATTCAGTTCAAGATAGGAGACCAAAGGAAGGAAGAGCTGCCTTGCACAAGAATGTAGGAGCTGGAATCATCGCTCTTAAATAGCTTTCCCCACCTGAACACCTTCTAGCTGCCAACTCCCAGAATCTGCTAGTTAGCATGATTATTGCTGTGAATTCTGGGAACTGAAATTGACACATATGAAGGATGTGTAAGTTCCCAAAAGCTGCTCTTATGTGAGATACAGTATCCTATTTACAAGACAGAGAGAGCCGATTTGGTGTAGTGGTTAAGGCATCAGGTAGAAAACAAGAGACCAAGAATTTTTGTCCTGCCTTAAGCACAAAACCATCTGGATAACTTTGTGCCAGTCACTTTTCTATCAGCCCTAGGAAGGAGGCAATGGCAAATCACTTCTGAAACCACCAGTCAAGAAAACTGTAAAAAGCAGTCAATTAAATGAAAGGGGAGAAAAAGGCATAAGACACGAATAGAACCTGTCCAATGCTAAAATATCTTGAACAGCTCATATGGATCATAAATGAAGATTTTTCACTATTCTAAAAAGCATTCCACTTTTATTTTTCCATGTGTCTGGCTGCCTTCATATAAAAAAATGTATTCTAATTCACAGAATGTATTAAGTGCTGGAACAGAAAACCTGCAGCACCAAACTCTTTTGTGGATATTATCCATTTCTCAGGTTGAAAATTAGACATTCATATCTTGATACACTGAATACAAAAACTGACGTAAACCCTAAAGTAGTCTGAATGCAGTTTTGAAAAACAAGGACCACTCTCCTTTGAAAACCAAGCGAATCACTGTCTCACTCGAATGTCATTCCTTCTCTTGCTGCCATTTTTCCCCTTCCCAAAACATCCCAATAATTTTGATTCTGATGTCAGAAGGAAAGGTTGGCATTTTGCATTATGTCCATAAGCCAGGATATCAAACTCGCGTCATCACAGCAGTGTCACATGACATATCGGGATTTCCCCCCCTCTTTGCTAAACTGGCCGTGGGCATGGCCAATGTGTGATGCATCCGGCCCATGGGCTGGGAGTTTGACAGCCTTGCCATAAGCCATAAGTTAGAGTTTAATGTTTTGTGCAAGTTGTTGTTAATGATTGGCAAATCATGATGTAATTGGATGTCTGAACCCAATCGGGATGTACAGGAGTTAAGTTGAAAAGCCTGATCATATTTGTTCATTCAGTTAGTTTTATTTCTTACACCATCAATTGGCCTTCTCTGGCAGGCTGCTGACCTTGGCTAATCCCAAGAAGTTAAACAGAATCAAAGCTAGTTAATATGCGAATAGAACTCCCAAAAGTGTAGGTGACCCTGTGACAGCAGACATCTGAGAAGAAGTCAGAAGACATTTCCATTTATTGCCAAAAGACCTAAATCAATATATTCATCCAGTGTCCAGGAATTCATTTGAAGACATTTTAGGCCACTAACTATTATGTCTTAATGGTCCCAGTAATAAAACAAGAGTTCAAACTAGAGAATAACTACATCAATTTTTTTTTAAGGAAAACATTTCCTAAGTAAGAGCCTGTTTAAAAAAAAGATGTGGTTTGTGGCCTTTTCAAAATCCTATAAAATGGTAAAACCCTTCAAGAGAAAGCACTCCAGAGACCTCTGACGGCTACAGAAATGGCCTGATCCCAAACTCTAGCAAGACGAATAAGTGGCAACTGTATGCAAGCCTACACAGAAAGCCATGATGCACAGCTTTAAAAACTATAACCAGCAGATTATAATTTGCTGGTGAACATGATCCATACTTGCAACACAGGTGTGTTTTGGAAAAGCCAATTTACTGCTAAGTTTGTACCAGCAGAAATTTCCAAACTAGTCATAAAGGTCAGTTGATGCATTGCAGGGCCTGCAAGTTAATGCACTACAGGTTTAAGATTTTTTCTCCAGGAAGATGCATCACTGCCACATTGGCTAAAAATGATAGCAGGAACGCCTGACTGCTTCCTTATTCAGAGAGGAATTAGATAAAGTTATAACTAAGTTGTTTTCTTTTGAGAACAGGAAGATATAACTCCAAAGCAAAGCAAAAAAGATCTTGTAGCAATGGTGGTAGAGAGAGGAACGGAAAAGACTTAATTCCTCTTTTCTGGTTCAATTGCATGGCACCTGTCAAAACAGTTTTTTTTTTCCTGTTTGATGAAATTTGGCTGAAGATTATTTCCAGCTTTTATTTTCACGAAATTATGATATGCCAACTTTGCAAGCAGACACACATTCTTCTAATGATGCCATTTGAGTAAGAAGAAATCTCAACAGGCTGGGCACAGAGTTTATTTTCACTCACTCATTCATTCATTCTTTCAACCCACTCAGTTATAAGACTCTCCATTTCTTGACTGCAATCAGCAGCAAAAAAAGTGGCCTCAGGGCCACTTTGTCCCTGTCCAGCTTCTGAATTTTCTTCTCTGCTGCAGAATCACTTCCTCTTCTGAACAAAATGTTGTTTACAATTACATTATTACAGCCCTTCCTGTTAGAGGAGAATGGGTGCTCTAATTCAAATTGGGCCATAGGAAAAGCCAGAGGTGGTATTCAGCCAGTTCTGACAGGTTCTGGAGAAACAGTAGCAGAAATTTTGAGTAGTTCGGAGAACCGGCAAATCCCACCTCTGGTTGGCCCCACCCCCATCTATTCTCTGCCTCCCGAGTCCCAGCTGATCGGCTGGGTTCTTCTTCTGCACAGGGGAACTGGAGCTGGAAAGCAGGTTAGTGGGATGGGGAGGGAATGGGGATTTTACAGTATCCTTCCTCTGCCATGCCCCCAAGCCACACCCCCAAGCCACACCACGCCCACCAAGCCACACCCACAGAACCTGTAGTAAAAAAATGTGAAACCACCACTGGGAAAAATGTTGCTCAGTTCCATCCACCACATCATGAACATATTTGGAAGGCCTTTCCAGCCCAAGTTCTTTACTCACACTGATAGTATGCACAAGGCGCCCTCAGGCTGAATGGCCAACCCAAACATTGGTTCTTGAATTAACACGTTTTTGGAATCTGCACAATACACCAAGCCATAAGCTAATGCAAACAGCTGGATTTTTGCAAAATGCTATACCCCCTACACACAAAATTTGATGGCAGCACCAACCAAGTTTAGGGTATGTGAATGCAGCATTAAGCCATTCACCAACCTCGTTTGGTGTTGCAAGTGAATGCAACCATAATGTTTGGTATCACTGTACTCCAACCATGGCCAAGTTATCTGACCCTAGCTGTAGAATGAGATGGAAAGGGAGGGGATGCCACAGTACCATGCCCCAAAGTATACACAGAACAGCAAAGTACCAACCTTCCTTGCACCTTAGGCCAAGAGGGAAAGAGACAATAAGCTTGCCTTCTCTGTCTATGGTTGTTTCAGTAAGGGGGAAAGCTCCATAGCGGGGGAAGCCTTCCTCCCCGTTTCCGCAAGCCAGATCACAATATTGAGATATGCGATGTCGCGCGTGGGAGATTGATTAATCCGAGACTCATCCTAGTTAATGCCAACGACGCACCAGATGTTCAGCAGCCTGTCACAACCGACCGTCTCTCTCCCCCACCCCGTTTCCCCCCCTCCCCAGCTTCGTTACCTCCCTCCTTCCCTCCGCCTCCTTCTCTAAATCCCCACCGAGGAGACAACCACCCTGGGACAAAATCCGCGAAAGGTTGTCGGAACGCACCTAAGATGTTCCCGCGTGAAAGATGGAACGCTTGGTCTCCCTCCCTTTTTTTCTTTTCGGTTGGGCCTCGCCTGGGGGGGTTAATCTTCAGCAACCACCAGCCAAAGCAGAGAAGCAGAAGGGCGGGGGTGGAGACCAAGGGGACTCGCCTCCCCGCAGCTCAGCCACACAATGAAGGAAATATCGAAGGAGGGAAAGAAAGAAGGAAGGAGGGGGAGGGAGGAGGAGAGAGAGAGAGAGAGAGAGAAAGCGGCCTTTGGGAAGTGGAAGGTCAGGCTAGCTTGGCGGGTCAGGTTTTGGAGCCTACCGGAAGAAATGGGCTTGAGGGGCGATCTCCCGCCGATCGGCTCCCCGCAACTTGCTTGCCCGGCGTTGCCGATCAATCAGTGTTGTCAGTCAGAGGAAGCCACTTCTTCCTTCACGCCTTTCGAAGCGCAACCTGCCTTGCTTCGTCAGTCCAGAAAGAGAGGGGAGAGAGAGGGAGGGAAAGAGAGAGAGAAAGAGAGGGAGGGAGGAAGAGGGAGAGAGGTGGGGGAGGGGAGAGAGAGAGAGAAGGAGTAGGAGAAAGAGAGAACGCGAGAGAGAGGAAGAGAAGGGGAGAGAAAGAACGAGAGAGAGAAAGAGAAGGAGGGTTAGAGAGAGACGGGGGGGGGCGGGAAGAGAGAGAGAGAGATGGAAAGAGAGAGGAGAAAGAGAGAGAGAGAGACCGAGGGGGAAAGCGAGAGATTTCTTCTCCTTGGCCGTGCAGGTGAGAGGAGCTTTGTGATCTAAAGGCTCCCGCGGGAGCGCGTGCTTGCAGCTGCTGGCCCGTCACAGCGACAGATGTCCTCGCTTGCCGCCACCAGCCCGCGCTTAGAGACGGCCTTTTCGTGGGGGGAGAGGGGCTGCTCCTTCCAGAACCGGGAGCTGCTCTCGGCCACGCTTCCCTCCCGAAGCACCTTCGCGCCGACCCGGGTGCGCGGAGCTCTCGGAGCACCGAGGGGGTGGGTGGGGCTCCTGCAGACGATTTCCAGCGCAAAGCAGGAAGAGCCGAGCGAAATGCTTGAATGTAAACACGGGAAGGGAGGGAGACTTTTTCTTTATGACTTTGGGGGATTAGAGGCTCGCGAGTAATCCCAGCCCTCAGGATGCGAAGTCGGCAGCTACCCCTTTAAAACAAAAAAAACGGGGCAGGGGATCCTGCGTGTTGAGACTTTGGGGCGAGTGGTGGGGCCCATTCAGTCGAGGGGCAAGGAGGGATCCTCAAGAGAGCGAGGCAGACTTCCTGGATAAAGTGAATCCCTGCTCGCGGTGACGTGAAAAGGGCTCTTTGTAAAGCACCGAGTTCAGGATTGCGTCAGTGTCTCCCTGTAAAAAGGCGGGAGACCTGAAAGACCAAATAGACATTTCTTTTATACTAAAGCGCCAGGCTTGTCAGGTCTCCAGTAAGTTCAGCACAGTTTGACGTGAACCGTTGGGCCATCTGTGCCTTAGAAGATGGCCGTTTGGGCTACCTTGGCCAGTCCAAAGGTGCCTCAACTTTATGGGCTCTCCTTCACCTGCTATAATATCTACAATGGAGAAGATACTGTGCTTCTTCCTGCTGCCTTATATCAGGGCTCTCCAACCTTGGCAATTTTAAGACTTGTGGACTTCAACTCCCAGAGTTTCTCAGCCATCCCCAATGCAAAGACATTTCTGCAACCACTTGGAAATGACACAAATGTGTCCCCACCTGCACCCGAAAATCAACCCATGGCTGAGATACCCTGGCACCACTTCAATGATGAACTATCTTCTTCCAGAGCGAATTCCAATAGGCGGTCATCATGTGGTGTGCCAATGTGCATTGAACCTTATCCAAGGATTACACCATCTACATAGCAATATCTCTGCTGCTCAGGCTTTGTTCCACCGTTTTGATCTGCAGTTGCACCACTGTATGGGGCACCCCATACAGAGGAGGAATAATTAAGGAAATCTAGCCATTGCTATGGTTAATAAGAAAATATGGAGAGAACTGGATTATGGAAATGTTACTAAACAGCCATTTCCTTGAGGAACTTTTGAGAACTGCAACACTATGGTCATTGTTTCCTTTTTCTGATATGCAGTTATTCCCTTCAATTTCCCATTCCAGTCGAAATAATTTTCTCAGCTGCCTCTTCCAGTCCATTCGCCTGTCATTTGCCACTGCAGTTCTGTACTTGTTCCAGAATCAGGCTTCATTACAACAGCTGTGGTTCCATAGGATCATTCGAGAGGAAGTAGAAACCTTTACTCTCTCTCTCTGAACTCTGGGGCAAAACCAAACTTCAGTAAGAGTTCCAATTTAGATACCTCAGCCATTCTGAATGCATAGCAGCAGAGCTACAAGCCAGGAAATTACCAACTTTTGCAGTGCAACAAAAATGAAGGCACTTCTAATATAGGAATATAGGAAAAGGGTGGGTTACAAATGAAACAAAATGTTAAAAAGTTATGATATTTATGTCATTACTTATCAAGCACATCTAAATTATATTAAAGTAACCAAAATATCTTTACAATCCCCAAGGCATGTCACAACATTTGAGCACCCCTAACATGAAAATTGAAAGTTGAAAAATATGACACACCCTAGGGTCCAGGCATAATCATGCAAAATGCCTTTTTTAATCATAAACTGTATCACATCTGTTATGGCAATACTAACATGGCTTTTAAAAGGATGGTTTGCAGCATCCAACAGCTCCCAGTTTCCCATCACTCATTCTGCCTCCTAGTGCCAAGAAACTTGCAACATTTGTACTGCTGTATAAGGTTTTGGAATTGGAAACCATAATAATTGAAGACCTCTTCCTTGGGCCATTCAAAGGTATGCAGCATTGATCTGGGTGGAGGTTGGGGGAAAAACTGACAAAACTTGCATGACCTGTCCCATTCCCCAGACACCAGCATCCATATCAGTGCTTCCATGAAAGCAATATTTAGCTATTGATGGCCAATTGAGAATTTCCCACTGTCAGTCCCCGGAGGTAGATCAGACTAAGTATCCAATGCCATGTAGGTCAGTGTAACTTTTATTGCAAAACTATAGTACTATTATATGCAGCCCAGAATCTCTTCTCATGAGATGGGCAGTTATATAATTTGGTAAATAAATAAATAGTAACAGAATCTTGCAGGTGTGCCCCCCCCTTTCCTGTTATCTTCATGAGAACTGGGGGGGGGGGAGGGAAAGGTCTTGTCTGACATGTTTACTTAGGTTACATTCCTGCCCCAGACTCAGTCCTCTTTTATCTGATCGCTGCTATGGTAGTAGCTCTTGCTTCAGTCCTTCAAGGCCATTCCCACTCCCCTCTACACTTCCTAAGCTGAACCAGGATTACAGGAGATGTGCCCATCATAGATTGGAAGGTGAGCACAATATTCCCCCATTCAATGGAATGTATTGGGATGGCAGAATTTGGTCCTTTCACTCTTATTTTTCACCACTAGGATTGGAGCAGCGAGAATGTACTGTAATGTGCCGCCAGAGGAGGCACCAACATAACCATCTTAGCCCTTATTACTGTGATGATGATGATGATGATGATGATGATTAGCATATTGTGATGTTATAGTAGCCAGGAGACCACAATACAAATGCAGAGTACTAGTTTAGCTTGTCAAGGTACCAGCCCTGTATGCTTGCAGGCTTCCCAAGGTGTGCTACAGGAAGACAAGCTGGCTTCATACCAGAGAGAAAGATGAGCAGCTCTTCCTGAAGTGTCACCCAAGCATCGCCCCCACCACCCTCTTCCCAGAGATGCCTCGCAAACAGGCAGTGCAACCGGGAAGGCTCAGAGCCATCAGGAATCTGACTGCCTGCAAAGAGCAACAGCTCATCTCCCCACCAAAGTGGTACCTATCTATCTACTTGTATAGAATACGCTTTTGAACTGTTAGGTGGGCAGAAGCTGAGGTGACTGACAGGAGCTCACCCTGCTACTCAGTGCTAGGACTCGAACAGCCAGAGCAAAAACTCTTTCCAGTGTCATTAAGCCAGAGTCACCCTACCTCTTTGTAATATGTACTAAATGGACCATTAGTTTGTTTGCTGTTTGTTGTCCATCATTTTGTATGCCACTTCAGTCACCAAAGTAAATCTGACAGATAACACACGAGGATTGGCTTAGTTTTGTATTTATTTTGGTCATTAACTAGTACAACACATAAGTACCATACAACATTAAAAGATTGTAGAATACCGTTCCTATGTAGAATCAATATAGGTAGTGTATAGCATGTAAAGTTAGTTTACAATCTATACAAAACAAAGCTAAACAAAAAGTACTAAGAGAATGAAGGTGTGCTAATTTAAGAAAAGTAAAGATACATTATTTTTAGCTATGCAACTATGTAGACCTACTGCTGCCCTATCTTATTTATTATCCTTTTGCCTTTGGATAGCTTCTGGGCATAATCTTGTCACCTGAGCTGTAACATCAAGAGGGCATTTTCAGGAGAAAATGAAGATAGAATGTTGTGGGTTCCTCCCCACAATGAATGAAATAATCCTCTGGCCTCAGGCTTGCTCATAAAATAAAACAGAAGAATGTGGGCCATAGATTCTGTTTCTATTTCTCCCTAAAGGCAGACTCTTTCAGAATAATGGCTCTTGTGGCATTCGCCCTCTGTTACTGCAGAAGGAAATGAATTACTGCAGGCCCTAAACATCTGTGTTTATAAAAGGTAAAATATATAGGATCAAAAACAATAAAAGAATAACAAGGAGAATAAATAACCATCCAAAACAAGGCCTGCTGGCAGAGGGATTTTTTTTAAAGCTTTATGAAAACTATATACACTTGAGAGAGAAAATCCGTCTCATTGGACTGCCACAATTATAGACGAAGTTCATTTTCCTGGGCACAGAAGGTGACATTATTTTAAGCTGGGGTTTGGACTTCAGCTATGGCAACTGGCAAGGGAAGGGGGCAAACTTTGGTTCTGCCTTTTTCCTCATCTTCCATTCATCCCTTCTCTTGTGGTTCTGTCAACTGGCTTTCCGAGGGCATTGCAACACCTGCTTGCTCACCTGCTCACCAGGCTCCCATGGCGAGTTGTCCCTGCTGTGTTGCTGTGTCAAATTGTCCTGTGGTGAGATGCCACCAGCGAGTTGGTGCCGGCGAGCTGGAGGTAGCTAGTTGGCTGTGGCAAGTTGCCCTTGGTGAGTTGTCCCATTCCATTGCAATATAGCCTGACATTTCTCTCTCTCTCTTTTTTTTCCAAACAAGAGATCTGGTATTCATGCCCCCAATTTTCCAGCAAGCACTGCAATGACACCACCCACTAATTAATTGCCTTTTGCAATGGTTGGATCACAGACCTGCTATGAGAGTTTGTGGCTGAGCATGTAGAATGACATATAGCTAATTCTGTAGCTGCTGAACAAGTCAGACAGCAGGATGGGTTAAAGAAAGGACATACTGTATGTGACCACACAACTTCTGCAAGAAATGTTCCTCAGGACGTATCTGATCTGAGTAAGCATCATTACCTTCACACAATGTAGGACTGCTCAGGTCTAACAATATTAGTGTTATACTCTCACAGATATTTACACTACATGGACTCACCATTACAGGACAGGTTGCCATCAACTCCTCTCAGTTCACTATCACTTGATCTCTACTTGAAGCAGCTGGAAAGATTCAGAATCATAAGCATGTCCTAACTGCTTCCAGGGACCACCCCAGATCTACAGCCCATTTTACTTACAAACAAATTCTGGATAGGTGCATTTGGTTGTCTCAGCCATGGTTAGGAGTAGTGTATCTTTACTGTTGCTTTCATGTCTACCGTAACTTGGGATGTAGCTAACTATATCACTGCAGATGTTATTCCCCAAAACAACTGTTTGCTTCCCTGAACTTCTCAGTGGGATGAAAATGTCTTAATTGACAATAAAAGAGTTTGCCATCTCGCTGAACCCATTCCCTGCTTCTTCCTTATATCTCCTGTCTTATGGCCACAGTGGCATGTTAACAATGTTATATCAAGGCAATGCAACCTTCTTTTGAATAAACAGATGTTCATTCAAATGCAATGTTGTCTCCATCTGACTTTATATGTACCACAGCAGAACACTGGGCGGGTTCTGGGCCTTATTTTACTACAGCATGCAAACTCTCTTTACATGTGAGGTTTTGGTTTGTTTTCCATGTACCTGCCTATATTTTTGTGTCATCCCATAGCTGCATAAAATGAATGAAGCTCACCCTTTCATTCAAATCAGTGGCTGGAGTCCTTCCTAGCTAAGTATACTTTAGCCATGGTACCATGAGGGTGTAGACTCCAGCATGAAATCTTGCAAACAGTGACATTTCCCCCTTTTGACCTCTATACATCCATTCCAGGGCCCATATACAACCTGCACCATATCAGTCTGCCCTACAGTAGAGCCCTCTTCATGCATTCTTGGTATAATTTCCTTAGATAAAGAAGTCACTTATTGGTGGCAGTAAAACATAGACATATCACTTTCTGCATGCCAATACAGTGCAGACTACCCCAAAGGAACAGAAGCCTTTTGCAGGGCATCCCTGCAAAGATACTCTCCAAATTACATATGGGTGTTGCCACATATGCAGAATGTTGCTTTATATTCTTGTTCTTTGTATTCTAAGACTTGACTGCAATACGCCAAGTGGTGAATCCTATTTTCTGAGCTTTGTAAGCATGTAGAAAGCATAAATGGGGAAAACCCAACCATTTATTATGTAAGTTCCTCAACTGTCCCAATGCTTCTTGAGGCCATGTGGAGTGTGCCAGCTGTAATTCCTAATAGTTGTACTGGCGGAATCACTCAGTGATTCCACTGAGCGGTGCTTTTGAATACTTCCCTAGGTAATGAGGATGTACCTCTGTCCCTCACACTCAGCTTGATTAATCTTCATGAGAACTAGTTGAGCAGCTGCTGGGAAATAAAACCAACCCTATGATCCAATAGTATGACAGCATGCAATTTGCCCCTTGGATCTAAACCTGTTCTTCTAGATGCTTGCAGAACCAACCTAGTATTTCTAAATGGAGTCAACACTTGGATTGTTGACACATTTGATTTTTAGCTGGTGGCAATCTATTTCTTGGTAAAAAATAATAGCACTCTCATAGAGGAAGATGCTGCTGGGAACAGCATGAACTCCCTATCAATGAGGGTCTTAGCCATGTGCTATATCAATGCCATGAGTAGTTGTGGTGTTTACTGCATAATGAAGAAGAGCCTGAAAACCAACGAGGATGTTTATTTAATACCATAAATTAGACTGCCATTCTCCTGACAGTAGGTGATAACATTCATTGTGAACATGTGCTCCTTGTTGATATATCAAACTCCATGTACCAAACCGGTGTTCCACTAGCATGTCCTAAAATCATCAGGCAAGTTGGGAACAGATAAGAGAACTTTAAATAGGCCATTTGCCACCATGACTGTAACACTAAATGCAGAGATCAAAATATTTTCTGGAATTAATGGTGGAAGAAGAAACAGATTAAAAAGCTACAGCTGCAGCAAATGCAGCATAATAGTTCTAGGGCCTTTCACAGTGTCATCTATGACTGCAGACTGAAGTGTTTTAATCCACATTGGAAGCAGGCAGATGCTCACTAGCCAGCATGAAGCCATACCCTGGAGGCAGTGGGATATCCAATGTGGACCTGGGTACTGATTTAAGATAGAACTAATAGTATAGACTGATTTCTATTGAGTTGCCAGTTTCTGCATGACATATGCCATCCTGTTTCAGGAAAGCAATCCTCCAAGAAATGAGTAGCAGTAACAATCTGATAGTTGATCAACTAATTTGACCTGGGAAAGACAGTAGTGATCAGGGAGATTAGTTTGATGATTGAAAATGCTAGTCTACCTAAATTGAATTTGATAGATTCCTTCCTTCTTAACACTGAGAATTTCCATGACCTGTCATCCATGGATGTTGCCTACTGAGAAATATAGATCACTACAAAACCCCATTGTTGCTTGTAGATTGTGGGCTCACATTTAGCACTGTGGGAAACTGAAATATTTCTGGGTTGTATCATTTCCTTTGTTGTATAAAAGGTCTAAACAGGAGAACACATATTTTGAGGAGGCCTTGTTTACTTACAATCCCTTGCTTGCCTACTGTATGACTTCTGAGATTCATATAGTACAGGGCTGTCAAACTCCCAGCCTGATGTGTCATGTGCTGGCAACGCCCATGCCCAGTTTAGCAAAGGGGAAAAAAGTCCCAATATGTCACATGCTGCTGCTGTGAGTTTGACACTCCTGATATAGTACATCCCAGCAAGCCACCATCAGTTATACAGAAGGCTGCAATGCTACATGTTTCACCCATGTCTTCAACCTACTAATTCATCTGCTATACTGTTGGTGTGCCTACAAGCAATCCCTTGATTTAGCCAGTTTTTAAAGAGTGCTTGGGCAGTGCAATGCAGGAGCTGTAAACACTTCTAATTTTACTCTGCTTCTACATTTCAGATTGTGGAGGCTTTCAGTGAGATGGATTTTTTTTTTTCATTGCATAGACATGGTCAAGGCTGCCACTTTTTGATTATTGTAACCTGAAAACAGCAGGAACATATATAAACATATAAGCTTATATGTATATAAGCTTGGAAGGTTCAACCTCTAGTCCTGTGACCGACCCATACTGGATCCTGCAGCAAATAAACAGTGTAGGCTTGTACTACATGTTCCTGTAAGACACAGTTAACCATAGTAGACCATTAATCATAATGTGGTCAATTATATATAAAGCATTCCTTTTCATGAATTTAAGGCTTTGGAGCATTTTGTGATAGGTAACCTCTGAGACTGATTGCATTCTTTCCATTATTCTAAGATAGAGTACATACCCCCATCAGATGCTGATTCATGAAAGCCTTCACAGAGTCGTTCAGACCAAGGGAGACCATTTGCGACCATGCCAGCCATTGCTAAAAGTGGCATTTGATGGAACAGACATTTGGATAGCTCAGTGACACTGCCTCATTATTGTGGTTTGCATCATCCTACAGGGGGCATGATGGCTGAGCAGTTAAAGACACTGAGCTTGTCAGCTGGAAAGCTGACATCCCAGGTTCAAAACCCAAGTGCTGTGTGTTGAGGTGAGCACCCATTACTTGCCCCAGCTCCTGCCAACTCAGTTGCTCGAAAGCCTACAAATGCGAGTAGAGAAATAGGTACCGCCTCGAGCAGTTCGGGCTCCGGTTGAACCTAAAGAAGTCCGAATACCTGACCACTGACAACGAACGACAGGCTCCATCCACGTGAACGGGCAGGAGCTACCGCGCGCCTCCACCTTCAAGTACCTGGGAACTACTCTTGGGGAAGAAGGCCTACTACAAACTGAGGTGGCAGCCAGGATCAACGCAGCGTGGGGCAAATGGAAGTCCGTCACGGGCGTCCTCTGTGACAAGAAGATGCCGATGCGCCTGAAGGCAAAAATCTATAACTCTGTGGTGCGCCCGTGGCCATATACGGCGCAGAGTGCTGGCCGACGACCAAAGAAGTCGAAAGCAGACTCCAGACAATGGAGATGCGAATGCTCCGATGGTCGGTAGGCCTCACCCTACTCGATCGCGTCAGGAATGAAGAAGTGCGCAGACGGTTCAACGTCGTGCCCATCCCCACGGTCATAAGGCAGTCCCGGCTACGATGGTTCGGCCATGTGAGTCGCGCCAAGGAAGAATCCATCATCAAATCTGCGATGAAGGTGATTGTCGGAGGAGCGAGACCGCGTGGTAGACCTAAGCAACGCTGGATGGACACGATCAAGGCCGATCAGAGCGCGAGACAAACGCTGAAGAAAAAGAAGAAGAAAGAAGAAGAAATAGGTACCACTTCGGTGAGAAGTAATAGCATTCCGTGCGCCTCAGCCTATAGCCATGCTGGCTACATGACTAAAGAAATGTCTTTGGACAATGCTGGCCCCCTTGGCTTAAGAAATGGAGATGAGTACTGCCCCTAGAGTTGGACACGACTGGGCAGAGAAAATCCTTATCTTTTCCTTTGTGCCTTCTCATCCCTTTTATCAAAGAGTCACCAATACAAACAATATTGCCAGTGCAAGCGGTGCCATGTGACAAAAACAAAGCCTAATGGAGCTAATGTGGTAAGTTCCTAATGTAAACAGTATTTCTTTTCTAAATCAGAGCCCTGGTAGTGCAATAGTTAAAGAGCAGCCTTGCAGCTAAACTCCCTCCATAGCCTGGAGTGTGATCCTGATGTGGCTCAGAGTTTACTCAGCCTTCCATCCTTTCTGAGGTCGGTAAAATGAAGTCCCAGATTGTTGCTGACAATGTGCAAATAATGTTTCTACCTTGTAAACAATCCAGAGAGTGCTGTAAAGCACAATCGGGTGGCATATAAGCTGTTGCTATTGTTATTCTTTGGGATAACAGTCAAATTATGGGCAATTCTCTGCTGGTGTTATTACAACAGTAGGAGACAAAAGTCTAACAAGTTATTTAATGCCTCAATGTCAGAACCTTGGTCCAAATTTTAGAGGGTGATATGGAAGAAGGAGGAGAACCAGAAGGAGAAAGTGGTGCTGGTTTTCAACAGCTATCTTTATTTAGTACATCTGGTATGCAAGAGTCATTTCCTCTTTCTATCCTTCCTGTTAATTGCAAAACTGCATGTTGCTATTTTAACATCTTAAAAGAGAGCCCCATCTGGTCCTTGTTCTTCGATAGCAAATGCCTTGGATCCAGAGGAAACCTTCAAAGGAATAGTTTCTTTTGCCGTTGTTTATCAAAAAGAGCACTTTACAATATCAAACTCTGCCAGAATCAGAAAACTCACATCTGGAATTGGTGATGGGCATATGTAAGTTCTTTCCCAATAACACAGTGCTAGGCAGAGTTAGTTCCCTGTGGTTTTCCCTGCTAATTCTAATGAATATTTGCCTTGGAAATTATTTCATTTTTGAAAAGAAAATTGTGGAGTAAAACTCATGGGTAGAAGTTGCTGTTCTTGCACTGATGTAGTTAAAAGGTGAAAAGGGATGTGTTGTCTTTAACAGGTCCATCATTCCAGTGACATTATGTCCTGGGGTGGTGGTGTGTGCATTAAATATCCAGGAAGGCAGAAGTTGACTTGGTCAGTTGCAGAAATTTTTTTTTCTACTCAGAGGAAATCCAGAGCTTTGAAAATTTGCAGAACACTTTTTCTTTTCCTGTCAGAATTAGAACACATTTCCCTAATCGGCAATTTCAAAAGCCTACTCAAGCCGAATTCTAAAACAGAACAAGGATCAATAATGATTACCTGGTTGAAATGATCAGTGTCCTTAAAAACTAAAGCTTTCCTCAAGTCAAGATCAGGCTTCTCATATCTTCCATCTACTTTTTGTGGCAAAAAGTATGCACATACAAAGATGTGTGCCATTTCTTTTCCCATTTTTTTAAAGTTCCCAAGCTATCCTATGATCCTGATATATATATATGCTTGTCTCCCATCTAATATTAATCATCTTTGTCTGTGCTGAGCTTTCTGCAAGATGGGTCAAAGTTGCCATTTGTCAATAAAATAGATTCATGTACAGCGGGAGAAGATGCTGATAATCCTGGCTAGCAGAGTAAATCTTAATTTGTGAGTTTCCAGTATTCCCTCCACCCCCCCCAACAGCACATGTTGGTGAATACTTTTATTGTATCTTTGCAAACACCCAAAGCCATTTAAGGAACAAGACATATAAAATTTCCAAATAAAATTCAGTTGAAAAAAATAACACAGTGTCAAAATGGTCCTTAGATGTCTTCAATAATTCTCCTTGAAGCTTATTGAACCTGTAGAAAATCCAACACTTGGATATACAAAAAAAACCACCAAAAAAAAAAAAAAAACCCTCCAAACCCTTTATTTGAGTTTATAGCCACCTAAATGAGAGGAAAAGCAGTTCTTATTTATGTGCGAATAAGGCAGGCTTATACATTGCATCACTAATGATTAACATCTATATCAATTCTTTATTTGCCTATCTGAACAGTTAGCTCATGTGTTTAAAATCCAAACTACTATATGCTGATGATGTCATTCCATGTTTCAGACTTGCCCTAGGATCACGCCCCTAGTTACATTATGAATAAAGAATTAAAGATTAACTATGCAAATACAAAACTCTTGGTATTTACTAAATGCCTTTGAGCCTCACAGTGTCAGCTGTGGCCACAAAATCAAACAAGGCAAGGCCTCTAAGTACCTTGGAACTGCTTTTCAAATCTCTGGCAAGAGAAATGCTCATCTGGACTAACTCAGAATGCTCAAATGTCAGAAGTCTTTCTTTATCCAAGAGTCCTTATTTATCTTTCTTGCCTTAAAGCTAATCTCTGACAAAGTTGGCTCCTGTTTAATGCACAGCTAAGGTTTTTAAAAGAGTCACCCCCCAATGGGAAATAGTACATCTCCATTTGTACAAAACAATCTTTCAGGTTCCTTGTTGCCCTTCCAATATAGCCCTCCGGTGTGAATCTGATGTGCTTAAGAATGAAATGCAGTATCTCCTTAACTTTTATATTATGGGATTTGGAAGGATTTAGGCACTCTCAGTTTCTTCGATTGAACAATGCCATGTCTCAGGACCCTGGAAGCAGTCCTTCCCTGTAGCACCATGTGCCTTTTGAAAAGAGGTCCCCAAGGTCCAGCAAGTCCCCACCTTCATACTGTTTTGAAGGACCTTCAAGACCTGGATCTTCACCAAGTAAGGGTGAATAAACCTTGAGCCCAAGGCTGTTGTTGTTGTTTTTAATTCCCATGTGGTTTTCCCCATGTTTCTTCCTAACCTTGCTCTTCATTTTTTAATCTACTTATACTTTTTGTGTTGGCTTTTAATATTGTTTACCTGCAACTGTCCAGAGCTGTTGAGAGTTGGGCAACATGAATACCAACCAACTCTCAATGACTCCAGGTGGCCTGTGTTAAATATGCATGATGCTACGTTTACATGAGTTACATCATATGCAAAGTGGAGTCTGATGTCAGACTCCACTTATTGGTTCAGCCGCTGGTGGGAAGATTGGGTCTGAAGATTGGCTGAAGTGTTGGACAGCGCCGGCTATAAAAAGCTGGCACTGGTCATGTTTGTTTGCTTTTGATTCCAGTTTGTAAATAGTTTCTCGCACTCCTGAGTCCTACTCCTTCCTCATCCGCGCCCATTTAACAGCCTGCATCAATCAAAGTGGGAAATTACAATAAAAGATAAAGATGACAAGGATAATGAAGTGAGCCATCTCCCTCTCCCTAATTGAAAGCCTGCGTGAAGAACCAGGTCTTTGTGGCCGAATCGGGCTGAACCAGGCTGAACCAGTAGAATCCCATCCACATACTAAGTTCAATGCCAGATGGAAGAATTAATTTTTCATCAGTTTTATATTCTGTGAAGGACAGAATGCCATTATGAAATAAAATAAAGAAGAACACAGTCCTAAATCCTGAATGTGGCTGGCTGGAAGGAGTGGGATACACTTCTCTATCAGCTTCTGCTGGTGGTGAGGAACACTGTTAATGCTTGAGTGGACTCTCCAAGTGGGACAAAGCAGAATGCCCAAATGCCAACCAGCAAAAATGGAGGCATTTTAGACAGGCCATTCTGGAACTGGTATTAGTGAATGCCAGTCCTCCTCCCCAGCCCGTTGCTGTAAATGTAGCTGGAGGGAGGGAAAAAGATGCACAAAGTCTTGTGATTTCTATCTCTGCAGATACTTAATTCTTATTTACATGATTCACTGGAACTGGGATGACAAATCGATCTGTTTCTTTGCTCCTCTCCAGGAGCAAAGTTTAATTCCAGTTTGTTAGTCCCTCCATAATCATAACTACAACATCAAACAAGAACTTATCCGACTTTTTCCTTGATAGGCTAAACAAATGTAGTGTATTGATGTTGTCTACAATTTCTTTAAAGCAAGGTACAAGTAGCCCTCAACTTACAATCATTCATTAAAGACTCTTTGAAGTTCTGACAGCACTGAAAAAAGTGACTTACGACTTGGTCGTTGCTCTTACAACCATTGTAGCATTCCCAGGATTAAAATTCAGGCAATTGGCAACTGATTCTTTTGTTGTTGTTTTTTACAACAGTTGCAGTGTCCTGGGGTCACATGATCACCATCTGTGACCTTCCCAGGAGGCTTCTAACAAGCAAGGTCAATGGGGGAAGCCATTTCCACTTAACAACTGCATGATTCACTTAATGGCCATGCTATTTCATTTAACATCTGCAGCAGAAAAGGTCATAAAATGGGCTGCAACTCACTTAACAACTGCTATGCTTAGCAATGGAAGTTTTGGCCCCAACTGTGGCCATAAGATGATGACTGCATGTAGTTGTTTCCCTATTCCCTTTTATTTTACTTTTAATAAAACCTCTGAATTAGATAAAGCTGGATTATAGTAACTTCGCCAAAGTGGGCTTTATGCCTGAGAGGCTATTATAACATAGTTGAAGTATGTTTCTTTATCCACCAGCCAATAAATCTAATAGTTTTAAGCTGTATTTAAATATATAAACAAAATATGAATTCTTCATAGAAATCATGAACTGGGAACATAATAATAATTGCCTATTTTCCTCTGGGACTTGCAACAAAACTGATTATTTACTGAGTACATTGCAGAAAGATCAAGGAAAATCACAATGACTCACAATTGTTTATTAGATTTTCTCTTAAACTAATTTTGCTTATTACTGGGAAATAAAATAGCAGTAAAATACAAATCATCCATTTTTGAAAGACAGCTTTGGAAGATGAAAGCGGCCGACATATGGTCAGGCAGATTATAAATAAATCTTCTTTCCCCATTTTTTTAACCTAATAAATGGTATAAATCTAAGATACTAAAACTCTATCCATATGTTTCATAAAAAACAAATCCATGATTCCTCCCCTCCTCTTCCCAAATCCTGGTAGCACAATAGGTTGAGACTGAGAATTACATTGAATCTAACTGTGTTTTAAGTTTTTTGTTGTGAAATAAGCTTTTAGGATTATCTAGTCTTGCTTGAGAAAATGTTTTAGTGAACATTACCTGTGTCTTGTTTTCATCCTATGAAACAAAGGCAAAAATAAAATAGCTTGAAGTCACTCTGTGTGAAGAGATACCTTACTTGTAAACCAGTGGTGGGATTCAAATATTGTTGCCACCAGTTCGGTGGGCGTGGCTTGGTGGGTGCGCTTTGCGCATGCACACACTTTGCATGCACGCGTGTGCCAAATGTGCATTTTGCACAGGTACAGAGGCGTTCTAACTCACCTCCTGCAAGCCTGCACGATCCCAGTTCACTTCAGCAGCTGCTGCGTGGCGCTATTCTGTGCCGCGCAAAGTAACGGCACTTCAAATTCAGCAGATAAAGGTGAGTATGGGAGGGCGGGCGCATGGGCGGGCCCAACAGCAGAACCAGCAGAGTAGCTGAGAGAACCGGTTCGGTCTCCACTGCTCATCGCTCCTACCGGCTCTCCAGAGCTGGGCAGAACCGGTCGAATGCTACCACTGTTGTAAACTCTAATCAAGGAAGGACTCACATATGTGAAACTTGCTACTGATTTAACTAAGTATTCAGCATGTTTTCCCTGCAAACCTGTACCACAGGTATGCTCCAGAGCTCAGAAGTATATATTCTATGGAACTTAGCTTGCAATCCCACACTTTATTCAAGTGGTTTCCTTGCAGAGTGGTGCCTGATGACACTTCTAGTGCCACAAGTGAATCTGGTGTTTGTTTGTTTTTTAAAAAAAACTAATTATTTGTTTTTTTAAAAAAAATAATTGTAATAATAATTGTAATAATTATTACAAGAAATAATTTGTCTAAGCTTCAGATAAGTTGGAAGAAAAAATGAAGTGAAATATATCTGGAAGCCCCTAGTTGAAAAAAACTGGTGTAGTTGATCCTAACCACACAAAGGGGATAGTCACATTCAGAGACTTACAGGTCTGCCTAGTTCAGTCATTCAAATAAAGGATGAAAGATACAAGAAAGGAAATTTATCTGTGTATTTGTGTGTTTATCATATTTAGAGACCACCCATTGAACGGAACGACTTGATATTGAAGTTGATACTGATTTATATCCCAACTTACACGTGGGAGTTCAAAGCAATATATTGCACATAGTTCTCCTTCTTCTTGTCCTTCCTCACCATTACAATCCTATGACATGAGACAGGCTGAAGAAAAAATGTCTAGCTCAAAGCCACCACAGTCAACCTCTGTGGCTGAGGGTAATTAGAAGCTGGGTTTCTCAGTTTCTTCTCCCACCCCTTAACCACGAGGTGGATAATTTGTTTCATCGTAATAAAAGAGACTATAGTTGATTGCAGGAAATTGAAGAGCTTCTGAAAATAGGTTTCCTGAGCAGCTAACCACCCGGAGAGTGAAAGGACAGTGAAAAACCAATTTCCCATGAAGCTAAAAGAAAAAAAAAATACAGCACCATAACTGCAGATTTTACACATATCTATTGATGGTGACAAGACAGCCCTTTGTAACATAGTCAAGGTGGTATTCAGCAGGTTCTGACCAGTTCTGAAGAACCGGTAGCGGAAATTTTGAGTAGTTCACAGAACCGGCAAATACCACCTCTGACTGGAGGTTTTACAGTATCCTTCCCCTGCCATGCCCACCAAGCCACAGAACTGGTAGTAAATAATTTGAATCCCACCACTGAATGTAGTCCTTTCAGTAGTTCCAAGAACGTTCCACACCCTTTTGCATTATTCAGGAGATCCTGAGGGCACAGATAAACCTCCAAGTGGCCTCAATGACTCTCAGAAAGAGTGGTAATCACCAGATGACGGCAAGGAATATAAATCCTTCCACCATTCAGTCAGAACTGAAGAAGCTTTTTGGTTGAGAAGTGAAACATCTTCAACGAAAAATCAAGTCCAGTTGCCTTTTGAAAAAGCACCTTTGGGACAACCACAACATGGATGACTGGGAATCTCCACATACAATGGTGAAAAGAGTTTTATTCTTCTCATCCTTGACTACTATAGTTACCAGGTACATCCTTGGCAGCTTCAGAAATAAATGACAATTTTTTTTTTAAGAAAAGAAATCAAATGAGAAGCTTCAATACGTGTGTGTGTGTGTGTGTGTGTGTGTGTATGCACCTACATTTTGAGAATATTTATTGAAAATAATCTTTTTAAATGAAATCTATAGCATTATGGATTCACTTTTGAACTACAGTATTCACTGGTATTATTTTGCTTTAACAGTAATATCTGAATTTAATGGACCTTGGAAACAATGGACATACTTTATTCAGATTACACCCACCATTTAATGGAATGGTGGCCTTACTGGAAAATATGTGTCAATGATGTAATTATGCAGATTATGCAAATTGACATAGAAGATATGTATGCAGGTTTAATGGAAATTTGGATTTAAAGGACACTCTTTCCTCTTTGATTGGTCTGTTAAATCAAGGTTTTGTTCTGAAGTTTCTGCAAAAGACATAACTTTGAATTTATAAAGGAATAAATGATGAAACACACATATGATTCAAAGTCTTTGATCTTTGTTTCATCATTACACACACTCGTAATGCATGATAAAAAAAATTGAAAAGGAAGATAAACACACTCTTATGGAACGGATTCTGTTTCCTCAATTGTTGTGGGAAATTGTTTTATGCTTTCCAAAGCTTTTAAAACTTTTTATCAGATATATAATAGCTATTATTACATTATTTCCAGCAGAGGAAATGGGAAGGGAAAGCTTTGTCACAATGGCAGATGATCAGAAAGCACTTAACATAGCTAGCTTCATAATATCTTGTAATATCTTGACTGTAATATCTTGTTAGCCATCACATAGAACAGCAACTATTCTATGGATCTGATAAGTTTCTTTCTTCTTCTTTTTCAAATGTTGCTTCTCTTAAAGGAAAACAAGCCATGAAATTACACAGGGGTGGGATTCAAATTTTTTAACAACTGGTTCTGCGGGCATGGCTTAGTTGGTGGGCGTGGCTTGGTGGTCATGTTATTGGCTGGGCATGGCCAACTCAATATCACTCACATCGAGGCACGCATCTCCTCGCCTGGCCTCTCATGACTGCGGGGATGCTGCAACAGTCATAAGTGTGAAAAATGGTCATAAGACATCTTTTTCAGTGCCATTGTAACTTTGAATGGTCACTCCACACAAGCAAAGTACCAGCAAAGGAGGGGGGAAAAACTCCAGAGAAGTTCCTGAGACAGGAAGTCTAGTCCTGCCAAGAATGTAATAAGGGTTAACAGAGAGGCAGTTTCTGTAAGCAACACCAGAATGTTTCCTTCCTGCCTTCCTTACAGGATTAGGCCAGTAATTTCTTCTAACAATCAGTTCTCCAAACTGCTTAGAATGTTAACAACCAGTTCTAGCGAATAGGTGCGAACTGGTGGAATCCCACACCTGAAATTACACCAAGAACAGAGAAAGGAATCAAGAGTACAAAGGAAAGATTCAATGCATGAATGTATTTTCAAATCTCTCTTTCCAATTTACAATCTCCCCTCCAAACGTCTCTTGCTATTATTTCTTCTTTGTAGCCCCACTTAGATAAAATTATTTCTCTATAGGAGAAACGGCTTAATTAAAATCAACTATAATCTCAAGATGGATTAAGCAGGAAAAAAGTGCTTTTACAACCGCTGTTCACCCGTGTGCAGCACAGCTCAGCTGTTCAGGCAGCAAGCTGATGACGACTCACACATGTGTGCACTTTGGTGGGAAGGTAACAGTGTTCCATTCGGCGTTTACTCATGCCGGTCACATAAACACAGAGACGTCTTCGGACAGCGCTGACTCTTTGGCTTTGTAACGGAGATGAGCACCACCCTCTAGAGCTGGAAATGATTAGCACGTATGTGCAAGGGAAACTTTTACCTTTTAAGGAACACCTTCTAGTCCAACCCCTGCTCAAGTAGCAGATCTTATATCATTACTGACAAATTTCTGTCCAAGCTCTTCCTTGAAACTTCCCAGCACAACCTCTGGAGGCAAGTTGTTCTCCTAATTAATTGTTATCACTGTCAGGAATTTCCCCCCCTTAGTTCTAAATTGGATCTGTCCTTGATAAGTTTCCATCCATCACTTCTTATCCTGCTCTCAAGTGGTTTAGAGAATAGTTGACCCCCTCTTCTCTGTGACAGCCTCTGAAGTACTGGAAGACTGCTATTATGTCACCCCTAGACCATCTCTTCATTAGATTAGACCAGGGGTGTCAAACTCGCTTTCATTGAGTGCTGCATCAGGGTTGTATTTGACTTTGGGGGGGGCATGGCCAGGGTGGGTGTGATCAGCTCTACATCACTCATGTTGTGGGGGCCCTGTGGGGGTGAAGTGCTAAGGCAGGACTTCCCTCAAACCCTCCCTCACTTTCATTATCATCTCCTTCCTTCCTTCCTTCCTTCCTTCCTTCCTTCCTTCCTTCCTTCCTTCCTTCCTTCCTTCCTTCCTTCCTTTTCTTTTTCCTTCCCTCTTCAGTCTCCTTTTGTTTTTCCTTCCCATCTTTCCTTATTTTTCCTTCCTTGTTCTCTTCCCATTTTTCCTTCCTTTTCTTTTCTCTTTCTCTTTCTCCTTTCCTTTCCCTTCTTGCATGCTCAACAGATGAACAAGTAAAAGAAACAATGATAGTATGGGCAAAAACTTTGGCTATATGATAGAACTAGATAAAATGGCAAATGCAAAAGAGGAAACATTTCTCCTTTTGTTTTGTTATTAGTTTGTTTTGCTAGTCCTCTGCCAGGGAAAATAGAGCTGGGGGGGGGGGGCAGCCCTCCCAAGCTCCATTTTTGCTGGCAGAAGCACCATGGGCTGGTCCTCTGCTGTTTCCGGGGTAGACCACAGGCCTTGAGTTTGACACTTCTACACTAGACATATCCAGTTCCTGCAACAGTTCATCTATGTTTCAGCCTCCAGCTCCCTAATCATCTTTGTTGCTTTTCTTTGTACTCTTTCTTTTTACGCTGGCTTCTGTCCTAAGAAGTCAACAGTCTCTTTTAATCACAGAACAGCTGGATCCTTCAGCAGTCCATAAGATTGTTCCTCAAAAAGACGTACCTTAGGGCTGTCTTCATATATTCCTGTAGTTGAACTCAAGGGAAGGAAAAAAGTGAAGGGGAGAATGTGTCCAGATTTCACAGACATTAGGATTCAGCAGACTCCCTCTTTTCCTAACTCAACTTTTTATGGAGTGCAAGGAATTGAAAGGCAGCTTTTTATTCTTCACAAAACCTCGTAGGATCAACAAGAGCTTCCTGTGTGTGAGAATGAAAGTGTTAGCAATGATAGTCTCTAATATATCTGCCTCCAATCAGGTGGCCTTTGCAGGACGTGTCTATTTTATGTGCCTGCTCCTAATTTCGATTTTCATATTGAGAAGAGCATTTGAGCGAAATGTTGCATAATTCATTATCCAACTAAGTGACTGCTAGAAACACACAAGTGTGGATGTGGAATTCAAATTTATTAAGTTTGACATCTTTAAACAAATGAGGCATTGGAACCAAGAGTGTTTTTCTTGATAATACTTTAGTTCCAGAAATTTAAGCAAACAGAACAGTTCAACGAGAAATTCTATTAATTCAGATGGGATATTCATGATGGGTCTCATGTTGCTCTTCCCATAGAAATGAATTCTGATGGTGGGAATCCAGAAGGTAGCATCTCAATCACATCATAGCAATAGCAATAGCCCTTAGACATATATAGCACTTCACATTGCTTTTTACAACCCTCTCTAAGCATCAGCCTCTTGCTCCCAACAATCTGGGTCCTCCTTTTACTGACCTCGGAAGGATAGGAAGCTGAGTCAACCCTGAGCCTGGTGAGATTTGAACTGCCAAACTGCAGTCAGCTGGTCGTCAGCAGAAGTAGCCTGCAATACTGCACTCTAACCACTGTGCCACCGTGGCACTGATCATGATTAAAACAGTACACTTAAACTGGGATTACAAGTCTGATGCACCATGAAGACCACTGTCCATTAAAGATGATACCGTTAGATTGTTTTACCTGGTGAGGTTGATTATTGAATTTTCATTCCAGTTTCTGGAGAATAAAACAAGGCAACAGCTGAAAGCCATTATTAGTTAAGTGTAAGTAGTTGGGGGAACGAGTTGGAAAGTTGCCAAAGATCACATTTCCTGTGCTGTCTCCATCGCTCTTGCTTTCCTTTCTACATAGAGATTTGTTTTAGTACATATAATTATTGACAAAGGAAACAATTCCATTTTGGGCAGTATGCATGACTAATCAGTGCTTCTCTGTTTAATTCTGAATTCTTTTCCATTAAAAAGAAATTGTTGCTTATCACTAAATAAGGATACAATCAATGTTCTTTTTAATGGATTCATTGTATGATTGTGGTGTTTGTTTTACATTATTATTCTCCAATGGCATTGCCAAGTTTACCCCCAGCAGTGCTTCTGTGGAGAAAGAAGATCAGTTGGAGATAATCTCTTTAAAGCATTGTAAACAGCAGATGCTCTGTGCTTATCAGATTCAGAATGAGACCTTCTTACACTCTTGGGAAGGAATTTTCACAGGAAAAATATCACAAATTAGGAAATGGTACATAGTTACCATGTGACTCAGTCTCTGCTGTGCCTTAACAAATTGAAAGTGTCTGTCTTCTAGTTCAGATAAAATCGCATCACACAGAGTTTACATTAAAAATTGACCCTTTGTCCGTGCTAAACCCATGATTATCAGTTGCTGCATCTGAATCTATGCCATTAAAAATCTGGTATAAAGAGTCTATTGTAAAGTAAGAGTGCTTGTTATGAAGAGTCAAAAACTTGTTCAGTGAACTGAAGGCTGGTTGATTGTTAAGATGATAAAAAGTGAATTATTTGTAGCTATGTAGTGGGCTGATAACTCCTAAAGAATGGCCAACTGTAAAACTATGCTGAAATAGGCTTCCATTTTTTAAAAACCCTTTTTTCACTTACCCTCAGGATGTTTCTATTCACCTTTACAATTCCTCTGAGTGGAAGTTTTAGGCCTGATCCTTTTGCGGTGGACTTTTTTTTTTTCAGTCAAACATATCTTCAGCAGTCTGCAGGCTCTGCCTGTCCACACTTCCACATCTGGACTCACTCAGTGGAAAGTGTTATTTCATTTTGTCTCCCCTTGGCATTTAATTGAAGAATTGAAGGGCCAAGGAACTTCTACTAGTCATTCATACATTAATTGTAAATTAGGTTTACAGTAATGCTGTGCTAAACTTTTATTTTACATTTTAAAACATTCCCATCTATACGATGGACAAGAGATCAAGAGTTACCTTGCAGTGAGATGGGCTGGCAAATGAATTTAATTAATTAATTAATAATAGACCATTTTAAACATATTTTTTCTCAAATTCAAATATTAAAATTGCTGCATATTGTATGTGTGTGTGTGTATTTATATGTATCTAAGTATTGTGATGTTTATTTTTGTGTGGATGAGACATCTTTTGTAAGAGTTTGCATCATGGTTCATTACTTGTCTGGGTACAACTGTGTTTTTTGAGGTTTGAACTTTTTAACATTACCATACCCTCAGTTCAATTCCAAGGCAAGTCATGTGTTTATACATGTGTGCATGTCAGGACTGGGATTCAACCGGTGTTACTACCATTTCAGTGAGAATGTGTTTTGCAGAGCGCGCAAAGCAGCCAAGGTTGAAAAAGCAGGAAAATAAAGCACAGCTAAGAACCCGGGCAAGCGGGTGGGCCAAAAAGACAACTAAAAGGTCATTGTAGCAAACCAGTTTGGTGTCTACTGCTCTTCAGAGCTACCGGTTCTATAGAACCGGGCCAAACCAGTAGCATCCCACCCCTGGTGCATGTGTTTTACATAAATATATAAAACCAGAAAGTACAGAAAACAAAATGGTGGCACAATAGTAGAAAACTGTGAAATGGAAAGGGGAAAAAAAAGCAGTATTCTCTACAAACTGACTGTTGTGGCTGATCATACAAGAGACACAATACTACTGCTACTTTACTGAAACTTCTAGAAATATTGGCCCAGCCTGCATGACCTGCAATACACCAAGACAGACCAAGCCTATCAATTAATCAATCATGGTTGGGGCATGCTTAATTCGCCAACAACAGTAACTCAGTTCATTTACCACTCCATAGTGTAAGCTCGAAAGCCATTTCCTTCAGACTAAACCTCAACATTTCTTCAAAAAGAGAACAACTTGAAGTGTCTTTTGCACGAGAAGAAAAATTGGAGGATATAGATTTCAGCAGAAACAGAACTTTCAAGAAACCTTTTTGAAAAACCCACCGGGACAGCCACACAGGTTTTTTCATGTCTGTCCTATTATCCCATAAAGCAGACAATCAGAGTTTGAGATTTGTAGTGATAGAAGACCGAGGTGTGAAGACCTATTCACCTTCTGGCCTTATCGCCTCCTGTGAAAAGCCAGGCAATTTTCTCCTCAGTGTTTCTGGTATTGGTGTTAGATGGGAGAAATGTACATGATTTCAAACAGCTTGAGTGAAAAGAGGATACAAAGAGAAACTTCAGTTCTCATACTGATATAAAGATGTCACATCACCTTTTTTCCCAACTATTTAAATTCATGCTGAGGAAGTCCCATAAATCTCAAGTACTCGCAAGGAACATTATAATGTGTAATTGTAGCAACTACGTTCATGGGATCAAGCTAAGCTTTTTATTATTTATTTTTAAAGCTCTTCACTTATTTCTTTATCATTTTTCCCCATTGGATATTTATTTTGAAGCCTTGTTTTTAACTATGTTCATTGGCATTGTTGATAGTGGAGTTGGTATACCTGTAATTCATCCTGATTTCTTCACACTTTTCTCTGTTGATAGAAATAAGTCTACTTATTTTTTTTGACTTAAGGTTATTGCATTACTGTAACATTTCTTTGTTTTGTGCTTTCTTTAGCACTGCATTCGAATCTTCTAAAAATGTTTAAGTTTTAAAGTGAAAGATTACGTTTCTTTAGTTACTTTAGTTAATGATGTAATTCATGAGAAAACTATATTATGCCATAAAATGGATTGGCCACATGGCTGTTGTAGAAAACAAGACATTCTGAACTTTGCAATTAATATAGCAATTCAAAAAGTTGTTGCAAGTGGTTTTACTACTGCTTGAAAAATAAATCACCATAGTGCCTAATCACTGCTTTTTTCTGACAGTAGACGAGTAAGTACAACTATTTAAATTTGTAGCAAAGTACATTTTGTTCAGTCAAGTATCTCTGAAAGCTGACTCAGATGTACTCACATCTCCAAATGTTTTATTCATGTATTTAGTTCCCATAACTTACACAAACGCCCTTCTATCAATCCGTGCAAGATCATCTACAGTTTAAAACAATTGAATTGCTATTTGTAGACATATTTCATTGCAGCAGATGGCAGTACCTGGATGATGTCTGGGCATAAAAACTAAATAAAGTCAGGCTTAATTAGTACTCAGCTCAGAGATCCGCAGAGAATTTCAGGGTCTAGGCTAAACTAGAAGATGAATACACACACACACACACACACACACACACACTGAAAAGCTGCAATGGTGAACAATTCATGTATGCTGCCAAGAAAACTATGGATGTGTAAAAGTAGTCACCAGAAGACACAATTGATTAAATGATGTCCATCTTTCCTTTTTTTAAAAAAACAAGTTTTATTGATTTTCAAAACACACAAGTCATCATTATCCATTGCATGTTTAAACCTTTTTCCATTATAAATTTAACAAGTCAGATAAACTATAATTCTGTTTTAAACCATTTCCATATAAACATACAAAAACCTCTTATCCAATTTCCCTTTATTTCTCTTCACTCTTATTCAATTTTATTATTATTATTTCATCTACTTCTTTCTGACTTAGTTACCATTATTCTCATTCTATATTTTCTACAAGGTTTTATTAATTTTCCCCCCAAAAAAACAACATAATCACACAACACACAAAACATAAAAAAGATCTTTTTGGAAAGTAACTTGGACCCAGGTATCTCTCTTTTCATGGACTTCAATTATATTCAGGCTCATCTTACATATCATTACTTATTTTATTTACCATTCTAAGTCTTCCATATTAACTTCTCCACATATTTCACTCTTCTTGATTCTATCTTAATTAATCATCTTAATTTGAGTCATTATATTTATATCTTTTGTCCATTCTCTATTATACCTTTGTCTCATTCCTTTTAAAAAGAAAGAAATTTCTCCTGAAATCACTAATCAGAGTATGATGCCTTTCTATCTCCCCACTAAATTAATCAAATTAATCTTTAAACTACCCAATCCGATTTTGCTTCGTACATTCTAACTGAATAATACATCTAAAACAATTAAATACATAGTTAATAGATTTAAATATTAAAAACAAAATACTATAATGAAAGTTTTATAATAACATCAATACCATAATCTTAATAAACTCTTTAATTAAAGTTTAATATTCTAAATCTCCCCTCATATTATATTTTCAAACCAATCATTATTAACATTCCAACATTTTAATCTCTTATCAACTCTCAAGCCATTTAAATTTTCTATTTCTAATACAATACTACAATATCATCTTATGTACCTTGCAAAATCTTTTTGAAGAAATTATACTTATCCTTTATCCCTAAAAAAAAATTTCTTTTTTCTCATTTAATTTCAAAACTTTGTAGCTTTTCTCCACCTTTTCCCTTTCTTTCTTCCCCCAACAAACCTTTCTAGCCCCCCTTCTTCTAGCCTCTGCCTTACTGGCTTCCCTTCTCTGTCGTATTCCTCTTCCCTTTTGTTTACCATCCTTATATTGGTTTTGCACCTTGTTTTTCCCTTTCTTAAATGTTTTTTTAAATCTTAAGTCCTTTATTTCTCTTCTTTTTCCTCTTCCTTCCCTCTTGGTCGAGTTCTGAGATTTATTAAAGATGGCTTCCTCTCTTTGTTCTTCTTCTGCTGTCTTCATCTGTTGCAATGTTTGTTGATAATTAATAAGCGCCATTTCTAAAAAAAGGAAGGCTTCTTTCAAACCAGCTTTACCATTTTGTTTTGCTTGCTCATAATCTTTTCTCAGTTCCTCGATAAAAGAAGCCATTATAAATCTTTTCTTTTCTTTTCTCTTACAAAAGCCAGAATATTCCAAAGGAAAAATAAGACAATCCCAAAGTTCTCAGTCAGTCCAAACCAAGACAGAGTTCCCACTCTCTCCTCCTGGGGTAGTATCAATTAAAGAAAAAGAAAGTCCAAATCTGTTTCTTAAAATCTTATTGCAATATATTTTAGTCTTTCAATCCTTAAGGCATCTCCTCCAACAAGGTCTCAGCATACAAATATTTTTTTTAGTCCTCTCTTTTCCCACTCACCGCTTAGAGCCAGTTTTCACCTAAAAAAATAGGTTTCTTAATGTTCACTTTTTATTCCGTAAAAAGAGGGTAAGCTATCCTTTCAGCACCATTAAACTGCCGCTTTTTTCCTCTTCTCGAAGGTATCATTCAGAAAGTCATACTGTTCAGGAATTTTGTTAAATATGTCTTAGAGTCCTAGAAACCAAGAAAGACTTTCTCCTCTCAAGCACTTTCTCCACTTCCTCCTGCGCATTCTTACCCGGCTGCCAGCTTCTTTGTGGCGGCCATTACGGACCGCCGCTACACCGTCCTGGGAAAAGGGAGTTCTGCCGGCCGGGGAGGGGGTCTGTAACACCCCAAACCCTTCTCCGGATCCCCTACCTTCAGCTGCCCCTGCAGGGCAGCCTAGCTCCGCACTCCGTCTGGGTCGGAGCCCCAAAACGGCTAGCGCGGAGGATCGCACAGCTTCGCAAATCCCTGCCGCCGCGGCCGAAAAACCGGAAACCCCAATGATGTCCATCTTTCCAAAGTAGATTCAGGTATCACTTTACAATATAAATTTGTTTGCCACCTTGAATACTTGAGTAGCTAAATGGCATCATTTTTTTTTCTTTACATAAATCATGTCCAATATTTTTTGTAAAGGCTTTTCCAAGAGAGGAAAACCCCAAATTTCAACCTACTATGGTTTTATACGTGTGTAAATGTCTATGGAGATTCTCAATCATCCAGGTCATGGTTATCCCAAAGGTGCTTTTTCAAGAGGCAACTGGACTTTCTTGTTTTTCTTTGAAGACGTTTCACTTCTCATCCAAGAAGCTTCTTGAGTTCTGAGTTGAAGAAACTTCTAGGATGAGAAGTGAAAGGTCTTCAAAGAAAAACAAGAACGTCTAGTTCAGGGGTGTCAAACTCACATCGTCACAGCATTGTCATGTGAGGTATCGGGACTTTTTTTCCCATTTGATAAACTGGGTGTGGGTGTGGCCAGCCCGTGACACATGTGACCCATGGGCCAGGAGTTTGACAGCCCTGGTCTAGTTGCTTCTTGAAAAAACAACTTTGGGACAATCAATGACTTGGATGATTGAGAATCTCCATAGACATTTAGTTATGCACTTTGGGATAAACACCCTTCAAATATGTGAAAATATTTACAATTCATTGGTACACTTACCAGTAGTAACTTTTGACTCTTACCTTAGATCTAGGTGGCCCTTTCTTATCCTTATATTGCATTAATTATATATTATATTACATTAATATTCTTCTCCCTCCTTTCCCATTTCCTACTTCAAAACTGCTTCTTCTCTCCTAATACATATGAACAAGTGTACATATGCTGTTTTACATTTTAAACTCATTTAAATAATGCCATCCTTGCAGCCATAGAAATAAAATGAAATGTACTTTTTTGTCACTACTGATATTCCAGGCATTTGGGAAGAAATAACGTTTTATTTTTAAGAAGATTAAAACATGGTTTTCAAGTTAAAAAATAAATATACAATTGTCAGTCACTAGGTACTGATAGTAGCTATCCTCCATCCCTGTAAATTAATTTTTAAAAATATGAAAAGTAGAATGGAGATGTGGAAAACAGTGTCAGTAAAATGACAATGTCATTGGGAGATATTAACAGCTGAGCCTATTTGTCACTGACTCATCACTTCTAGATGGCTATTTAACCCATGTCAGTTATGGGCTTGAGTGACAAGATTCAACCCTGGCTGTGCTATAGAAAAAGTCTCCTGTCACGAAACAGTTGATTTATAAGTTATATTTGCCACAATGGAATTGCAAACAGACTCCAGTTATGGATTTTTATTTTGACTGTAAATCCTTACAGTACTGATTATGTGAGCATATTCATTCTGCTAATTCTTCATTCTGCTAATTCTTCATGGATTTTGTTGGCAACCAGAATGCTTTTAAACCACAATGTTCTGCCCTAAGAGCCTTTTGTTATTCCATACTCAAGCCCTTTTAATTTATCCTCTGCTTCAATTGTCCTGTCCATGTTACTAGTTGGAGTTATTTACTTCACAAACCCTTCAATACTAAAGTTATTACCTACTGTACTTAGCCAAGATGGAGAACAGCTTGATGCCAAATAATCTCAGATCCTCCTTTAGGACACCCTCCATTATGGAGGCTTCAGCTTATGAGAGAAGATAAAAATTCAGCTCATGGGATTAGAGAAGATCTGCTTCACAAAAGTAAACAAGGGAAAAGATTGCACTAAGCTCTAAAAATATCTTTTCTCAACCTAGGAAAGGTTAATGCATTTAGATAAGAGCCAATTTTTCTTAAAAGGTTTATTACCATAGCAGATAACTGATCACTGAGTTGGAAATCAGTAGCTGAATAAACATGTCACGTAGGCTTTCAGTACAACATCTTTTATGTATTGAGTATGAACCTGCTAAACATGTGGTGTTTTTTTTTGTTAACAACTTAATAGTATGGAATATTAGAATGAGTTTAATAGTATCTCATGAAGTAGACTGTAAAATTTTAGAAGGGTTGCTGGTGAGAGACAGGCCACACTCAATAGTTATGGCTTTATAGTTTTGTGTTTGTCTTAGTGTTATTATAGAGCTTGTAATTTCTGAACACCTTTGTTGGCTTTAACTATTTGTAACTACTGTATATAAAGATATACATTAGAGATAGATGATGATAGATAGATGGATAGATAGGTAAATGGTTGATGATAGATAGAAAAAAAAATGATAAATAGCTAGATGATATAAATAAATAGATCTGCAAAAATTTTTTTTTATCCTATTGTTCATTCTTACTATTATATTTTGATATATTTAGCAACCTACAAGACAATCCATGACCCACTGAGTCATCCTTTTAGAGATATTAGGCAGAGAAACAGAATGACCCTGGGCAAGCAAAAAAGCATCACAAGCAACTTCCAAATTTGTGCTAGCTTTGTTATTGGTTTAACTTGGGAAGCTGGCAGGGAGCATCAGAAATCTCCCCTTCCCTTCCCTTCCCTTCCCTTCCCTCCCCTCTGCCCTCCCCTCGTTCCTTCTATTATGTTTAAGATAAATCAATCACACAAATCAAAATACTTCTTGCCAATATACTCAAACATTGGTTATTTGATCCAGTGAAGATGCTGCTCTTCAGTTCCATAATTGTTACAGTATCTGGAAGAGTTATCCTATGGCTAGTAACCTTTCTCTATGTGATGTCAATGAAATTGTTATTAGTTAATTCAGTGACCCGGGGTACAATGAGCTTGGCATTGCATTAATAAATAATAAAACTCCAATTTTAAAATAAGTTTTAAAATAGGTAATAAATATTTATTTTTTTAAAATCATCCTGTAATTCAGGAGTTAGAAAATTAACCTATTTGGCTTAGTCTTGTCCTATTATTTCTGTACTCACAAAAACACACATGTTCTTTCTATATCTTGGTATTCAGAACTTATCAAAATATCAAAATTTGTAGCTTTTTCAAACATGGGCATGGATTAAAATAATTATGACACAATACTAGAAAGAGAAATCAATACCTGGGACTGTTGCTACACATTGTCAGCATTTGGATTAGGTCTTTTTTCAAAACAGGGCAAGGAAGAAGACTATCAAGGAAACTTGCATATAAATTGAATTTTAAAAATATTTAAAAATGATGGATTACAAAAAAAAGTCATATTTTTCGGTTCATGAAACATATCACCATGGTCATAAAACAAAGAGACGTGGTGGTGCAGTGATTAGAATGTAGTATTGCAGGCTAATTTTGCTAACTGCCAGCAGGTCGATTCTCACCAGGCTAAAGGTTGACTCAGCTTTCCATCCTTCCGAGGTCGGTAAAATGAGAACCCAGATTGTTGGGGGCAATAGGCTGACTCTATAAACCACTTAGAGAGGGCTGTAAAGTACTGTGAAGTGGTATATAAGTCTAAGTGCTATTGCTATTACACAAGGTGATTAATACAATTTACTTGTTTTCTTCTGAATCACTCTATTTTAGCACATAAAATAGTATTAATAGTGACTGTAAATAGTGACTATAAACTATAAAGTCTGTTCTTGAAAGCTTCCAGTGATTCAGTGGAATGACTTGCCTCCAGAAATTGTAAATGCTCCACCACTGGAAGTCTTTACGAAGAGATTGGACAACCATTTGTCTGAAATGGTATAGGGTTTCCAGTTTGAGCAGGGGGTTGGACTAGAAGACCTCTGAGGTTCCCTTCAATTCTGTTATTCAACTCTTTTCCCAGCATCTCATCATCACCTTCTGTTAACACTGATATAGGGAATGTGATTTTGTTTGGCTGATCCTCTGTCCTGCTACACTTTCATTGTCTGCTTTTTGAGAATCTGCAGAAAGAAGTTATCCATAAAAAAGAAAAAGCTATTACAAATGTAAGGTCATTTCTCCAGTTTCTGTTTACCACCTGTAGTAATCTGTCCCAATCGGTAACCAAAGATGTCAACAACCATGTCAGAGGACATTCTTTCATTTTGTAACCACAGGAGAAAATGTTTATTTATTAAACCAATTTAATGTGGCTGTCCACCTTACAAACAGCAACTCTGGGTGATGTACAGCAATGGTAAAAATAGTTAATACATCCATTAAAAAGTAGAAAAACTAAACTAAAGCATAGACCCATAACTAAATCTTTAAGTTGTTTTTGATACAGCCGTATCTAAGCTGCCTTCATTCTCTTGCTCTCTTTCTATATCCAGCTTTCATGCTCACTGTTCAACCTTATCCATGATCTTATAACAACCTTTCATTAATAATCTTACAATATACGGTAATAATACAGAATAATCTTATGTAATTTCAAAGCAATTAAGAATGACTTGCTCACTTAATCAGGAACCTTGTGTTAGGAAGGGATTGGAAAGAAGAATGCATTTAACACTTTATGAACCATTCCATTTCTACCATGTACTATTTATGAGCCGCAGTGGTGCAGTGGTTAGTGTGCAGTATTGCAGGCTACTTCTGCTGACTGCCGGCTACCTGCAATTTGGCAGTTTGAATCCCAGCAGGCTCAAGATTGACTCAGCCTTCCATCCTTCCGAGGTGGGTAAAATGAGGACCCAGATTGTTGGGGGCAATAGCCTGACTCTATAAACTGCTTAGAGAGGGCTGTAAAGCCCTATGAAGCGGTATATAAGTCTAACGGCTATTGTAATGTGACATTTCATTAAATATATTCCACAAACTCCCATTCTGTGCTGAAGGAGTGAAATTAGAAATCTAGAAATTAGAAAGGCGAGACAAGACATTAAAAACCTTTCTCTCAATCCCATTCTTCCATCTTGACATCTCTCTCCTTCGCATCATTCTGGCCTATTTGATGAGGAAGGACTATAAATACATGTAGCCCTTGATTTACCATCATTAGTTTAGAGACTGTTTGAACAGTTACAACCGCACTGAAAAAGTGACTTACAACCAGTCCTCACACTTACAATTGTCATCCATGATCACATGATCAAAATTCAGGCACTAGGCAACCACCATGTATTTACAATACAGGTACTCCTCGACTTACAACAGATTGTTTAGTGATTGTTCAAAGTTACATCGACACTGGAAAAAAGTGACTTATGACCGTTTTTCACACTTACGACTGTTGCAGCATCCCCAGAGTCACATGATCAAAATTTGGATGTTTGGCAATTTATTTATGATGTTCACAGTGCCCCAGGGATCATGTGATCCCCTTTTGTGACCTGATCAGCAAACTCAATGGGAAAGCTGTGGATTGACTTAAGAACTGTGTTACTACTTTAACAGCTGTGATGATTGACTTAACAACTATGCCAAGAAAGCTTGTAAAATGGGACAAAACTCACGTCACAAGTGTCTCACTTAGTGACATAAATTTAGGGCTCAATGGTGGTCATAAGTCAAGGACTACCTGTAATTGTAGCATCCTGGGGTTATGTGATCACCATTTGCAACCTTTTCAGATGGTTTCCAACAAGCAAAGCCGATGGGGGAAGCCAGATTTGCTTAATGACTTTATAATTCACTTAACTGCAGTTGACCTATTTAACAACCGTGGCAAAAAAGGTCACAAAATCAGGCATGACTCTCTTTACAAGCAAGTGCTTGTAAAGAAAATCTGTGGTCAATTGTGGTAATAAGTCAAGGACTACCTTTTTCCTACTCAAGTGTTTAATTAGCATTCATTTCTACTAGTAAAAAGAAAATATTAGAAGAATTTTAGCTACAGTACTTCCACTGTCAAGTTTAGACTTCCTAAAATGCATCTTGTACTAAACATATTATCCCACAATTACTTTTAATGAATTCTTGCTTAAATACACTTGCCTATAATGGTTAACAAAGATTTTGTTATTAAAACTCCTAGTTAAATGGGAGAATTAAACTGATGTTTCATTTGGAAGATTAAATATTTAGCAAAAATGCTTCCAAAAAAAAAATCCAATCGTGCAAGGAAATTTTAATCAAAGACAGAATATTTTCAATTTGCTCAGATTTGCTAATATGAAGAATACTGAGCCACTCAAGAGTTACAATAACTATCAGAAGCGTTTGTCTTTTTTATGAGGAATTTATGAGGAATCAGTCATTGATGCAAGTTAAATGCTGGCAATATCATTATTGATAAATGAGATCCTTGTGCAGAAAAAGAACTTCTACAATTGTAACTTCTTTACTGAAAATGAATTGCACACTTGCGTGACACTTACCTCATTGTCATGATTTCATTTAGGGCCACATGAGGGTTGTGTCTGACCTGGGGGGGGGCTGAGTGGGCCTGGCCAGAGTGGGCCTGGCCAGCTCAACATCACTCGTGTCGGGGCACCTGTGGTGGCCCAAATGCTCTGCCAACGAAAACAGTCTCCCAAACTCTGTTTTCAGCTGCGATGGCCTCCTGCAACCCTCTGCCAGCAAAGACGGAACTTAAAGCTCCATTTTTGCTGGCAGAGGCACTGCGGGCCAGATCTAAGCACCCCGTGGGCCAGTTCCGGCCCCTGGGCCTTGAGTTTGACACACCTGGTCTAAAGTATAATAAAGAGGACACTAGTCTAGGTTTTCACAATCTGCAGCCTAAGTGCAGAAGCATGTATTAGTGTAGCTGTAACTTTACCAGGAAAAGCCAGGGATAGTGCATCAACTAATATGGTCTAAGGCAGGAGTTGCCAGCCGTGGCAACTTACAAGCTTGTGGACTTCAATTCCCAGAATTCCCCAGCCTGCATGCCATAGATCAAACAGCAACTTCAAGCTGGGCATCTTATATTTCAAAAGAATTATAGGTACTCATCTAGAGTATCTTATATTCGCTGCCATGATCCAATTTCCATACTGAGTTTATAGGAATCTATATCCAGTTTCACACTGCTTCTATTCTATGATTTTTTTAGTGTTTCTTTTTTAAATCTCACCTTTATTATTTGAATTAACAACTCAAGGAAGCGAACATGCCTTATATTCACCCCTCTTCTTATTTTGCCCACAACAACTTTGTGAGGTTAGTTGGGCTCAAAATGACTCTTCTAAAGTCATCCAGCAAGCTTTCATGCCTAAGGTAGGACTAGAATTCCTGGTTTCTAGCCTGGTGTCTTAACTCTAGACCAAACCAAACTTCTGCAGTCTTACATTATGGTTCCTTGATTACTATTGAAAAGGACAAATAGTGAGGGATGTCATTAGCTTAAATATGAGATCCAATCCTACTTGTGTGTGTAATTTTATTGGTAACAGTAAAGAACAGTCTTTGTTCTTTTCTGAGTTATTTTTAAGGTACTTGTTTAATGTACACAACTGGTATTTTAATTAATGAGACCTTATCTTGCTCAACATCCACGATCAGATGAGGTCAGGCAGACTGATTCAACACAAACAGCTCAATTAAATTAAAATCTTGATAATGAAGACAACATTTTCCTTTCTTCCTGAGAACATGTACTTGCTTCATTAAAAAAATAAATCATCTCAAATCCAACAAGATGTTATGAAATTTTGGTGACCTTACTTTGAAAGGCTAATGTGATCTCATGCAAGAATGCCAAAATATTGAGACTTGATTATCTCAGAAGATATATGCCATTTGAAAACAATTTTGTTTATAAAATATACTGAATTTACTCTGGCAAGGAAAGCAATGTCCTTTCCTGTTGTTGGAAAGCGGTCGAGAGAGCCCAGCATGGTGAAAGGAGTTTTCCCACAATATTGGGGTCTGTCATGGAGGAGAAAACAATTCCCCAAGAGCTCATTGATAACAACTTTTTGGTTTGTTCCTCCATTGTATACTGTAGGACTTCATGCAATGTGCCCTGGAACCTGCATTGGACTGTCCAGTCTGGGAGACCCCGGGAACATTTTTTCATCAACAAGGATCAGGGAGGCCAAGTTATAAAATGTGTGTTGCATCAAAAAATGTCCTTTATTTATGTACTTGCAGCGAAATGCTGCAACAGAAATACAAAAGGGTACAGCTTGCATTTGGATGTTATGGTGCACGTGACTTCATTTTGGTGTCATTGTGGCTAATATTGGGAGAAAGTTAATAACATGGCACCCAATAGCACGCAAAGGTGCTTTTTCAAGAGGCAACTGGACTTTCTGGTTTTTCTTTCTTTTTTTTTAAACAAGTTTTATTAATTTCAAAAACAAACAAATCATCATCAACCATTACATATTTGAACCTTTTTCCATTATAAATTTTACAAGTCAGATAAAACCTTATCTTATACAATACAATTCTATTTTAAACCATTTCTAAATGAGCATAAAAACATCTCTTGTCCTCTATTTCTTTCTGACTTGATTATCCTCATTCTCTTTCTGTGTTTCTAAAAGGTTTCACCAATACTTCTCAAAAACATAAACAAACACAAACAAACATATAAAAAATCTTTTAGTAAAGTAACTTGGCCCCCGGTACCTCTCTTTATATGGGCTTTAATTATATTCATGCTCATCTTAGAAATCATTACCTATTTTGTTTACCATTCTGTATCTTCTATATATACTTCTCCACACATTTCACTCTTCATAATTCTATCTTATTCAATCCATCTTAATTTAAATCATTATATTTGTATCTTTTGCCCATCCTTTATTATCCCTCTATCTCATTCCTTATAATGAAAAAAAAAAAAAAAAAAAAGAATTTATCCTGAAATCTCTAATCAGAGTATGATGCCTTTCTATCCTCTCCCTAAATATTAGATTAACATTTAAAATGACACCTAATATCCAATCTGATTCTGCTTGGTACATTCTATCTATTAATTTTTACTTTTAATAACAATAAAAACAGAGTAATAAATCGGAAATGTTTAAATACATAGTATCCTCCTAAATACGTAGTTAAATAATAAATCTAAATAATAAATCTTATAGCATTCTCATTGCCTTTCCCTTCAATATTTTATTACATTTTAAAAATCAATCATTATTAAACATTTCAACATTTTAATTTCTTATTAACTCTTTTTTTTTTAAAACAAGTTTTATTAATTTTTAAAACACACAAATTATCATTATTCATTACATGTTTAAACCTTTTCCATTGTAAATTTAACAAGTCAGATAAATTATGATTCTGTTTTAAACCATTTCCATATAATATACCAAAACCTCTTATTCAATTTCTCTTTACTTCTCTTTACTCTTATTCAATATCATTATTATTATTTCATCTGATTCTTTCTGACTTAGTTACCATTATTCTCATTCTATATTTCTACAAGTTTTTACCAATTCTCCCCCAAAAAGACATATACACACAACACACAAAACATAAAAAAAATCTTTTTGGAAAGTAACTTGGGCCCAGGTATCTCTCTCTTCATGGACTTCAATTATATTCATGCTCATCTTACATATCATTACTTATTTTATTTACCATTCTAAACCTTCTATATTAACTTCTCCACATATTTCACACTTCTTAATTCTACCTTAATTAATCATCTTAGTTTAAATCATTATACTTGTATCTTTTGTCCATTTTTTATCATCCCTTTGTCTCATCCCTTATGAAAAAAAAAGAAAATCAGTTTCTCCTGAAATCATTAATCAGAGTATGATGCCTTTCTATCTCCCCCTAAGTTAATCAAATTAATCTTTAAAATAATATCTAATACCCAATCAGATTTTGCTTGGTACATTCTATCTAACTAATACATCCAACACAATTAAGTGCATAATTAGATAATAAATCCAAATATTAAAAAGAAATACTATAATAAAAATTTTATAATAACATCAATACCATAATTTTATTAAACTCTTTAATTAAAACAATATTCTAAACCTCTCCTATTATTAAGTTTTAAAGCCAATCATTTTTAAACATTTTAACATTTTAATCTCTTATCAACTCTTAAACCATTACAATACTACCATCTCATCTTATGTACCTTGCAAAATCTTTTTTTTAAAAAAAAAAAATTATACTTTATCCATTATCCATAAAATATTCCTTTTTTCCATTTAATTTCAAAACATTGTAGCTTTTCTCCACCTTTTCCCTTTCTTTCTTTTCCCAACAAACCTTTCTACCCCCTTCTTCTAGCCTCTGCCTTACCGGCTTCCCTTCTCTGTCGTATTTCTTTTCCCCTTTGTTTACAATCATCATATTGGTTTTGCACTTTATTTTTCCCTTTCTTAAATGTTTTTTGGATCTTAAGTCCTTAAATCCTTTAGTTTTCTTCTTTCTCTTCTCTCTTCTTTTGTTTCTCTCTTCCTTTTTTCTGGATCAAATTCTGAGATTCATTAAAGATGGCTCCTTCCTTTCTTTCTTGTTCCTCTGCTGTCTTCATCTGTTGTAATTTTTGTTGATAATTAGTAAGCGCCATTTCTAAGAAAAGGAAAGCTTCTTCCACACCATCTTTACCATTTTTTTTTTGCTTGTTCATATTCTTTTCTTAGTTCCTCAACAGAAAGAGCCATTATAAATCTTTTCTCTTCTTTTCTTCTTCTTTCTTCTTACAACAACCAGAATATTCAAAAGAAAATAAAAAAGATAAAACAGTCCCAAAGTTATCAATCAGTCCAAACCAAGGCAGAGTTCTCACTTTCTCCTTCTGGGGTAATATCAATCAAAGAGAAAGAAAGTCCAAATCTGTTTAAAATCTTATTACAATATATTCTAGTCTTCAAATCCTTAAGGCATCTGCTCCAACAAATCTTAGCATACAAATATTTTCTTCTTAATCCTCTCTCTTCCCACTCATCGCTTAAAACCAATTTCCACCTAAAAATAGGTTTCTTAATATCCAGTTATTTATTCCAGAGGAAAAGAGGGAAAGCTATCCTTTCAGCACCTTCAAGCAGCCGCTTTTTTCCTCTTCTGGCAGGTATTATTCAGAGAATCATATTTTTCAGGAATTTTATTAAATATGTCTTAGAGTCCTAGGAGCCAAGAAAAACTTTCTCCTCTCAATCACTTTCTCCACTTCCTCCTGCGCATTCTTACCCGGCTGCCAGCTTCTTTTGTGGCGGCCATTACGGACCGCCGCTGCACCGTCCTGGGAAAAGGGAGTTCTGCCGGCCAGGGAGGGAGTCTGCAGCACCCCAAACCCTTCTCCGGATCCCCTACTTCAGCTGCCCTGCAGGGCAGCCTAGCTCGCACCCGGCTGGGTCGGAGCCCCAAAAACGGCTAGCGCGGCAGGGATCGCGCAGCTTCGCAAATCCCTGCCGCCGCGGCCGACAAACCGGAAGTGTCAATTTCTTATTAACTCTTAAGCCATTCTAATTTTCTATTTCTAATACAAATATTACAATACCGTCTTATGTACCTTGCAAAATCGTTTTAAAGAAAATTTATACTTTACCCTTTATCCCTGAAAAAGATTCCTCTTTTCCCATCCAATTTTAAAACTTTGTGGCTTTTCTCTGCCTTTCCCCTTTCTTTCTTCCCCCACCAGATCTTCCTACCCCCCCTTCTTCTAACCTCTGTCTTGCTGGCATCCCTTCTCTGTTGTATTCCCTTTTTCTCTTGTTTGCTATCATTGTATTTATTTTGCATCATATTTTTCTCTTTCTTAAATGTTTTTTTAGATCTTAAGTCCTTCACTTACCTCGCTTTCTTCCTTCCTTCTTCCTTAGATAAATTTTGGGATTCATTAAAGATGGTGTCTTCATCTTCTTCTTGCTGTTGTTCCATCTGTCGCATTGTCCGTTCATAGTTAACCAGCGCCATTTCTAAAAATAGAAAAGCTTTTTCCATACCATCTTTACAGGCTGCTTTTGTTTGCTCATATTCATCCCTCAGTTCCTCAAGGGAGAAAGCCATTATAAATCTTTTCTTGTCTTTTTTCCCTCTTTCTTCTTACTCCAACCAAAATATTCCAAAAGAAAAGTAAGACAATCCCAAAGTCCACAATCCTCAATCAATCCAAGCCAAGCCAAAATTTCCACTTTCTCTTCCAGGGGTAGTATCAGACAAAGGAAAAAAGAAAATCCAAATCTGTGTTTTAAAGCCTTATTAAAATTTTATTTCTGTCTCCAAATCCTTAAGGCATCTCCTCCAACAAAATCCAACCAGATAAATATATTTTTTGTCCTCTCCCTTCCGACTTATCCCATAAAGCTAGTTTTACCTGAAAAAAAACACCAGGTTTCTCAATATCCGTTTGTTAATTCCGTCGGGAGGGAGAGTAAACTTTCCTTTCAGCACCTCAGAATTGCCGCTTACTTTCTCTTGTGGAAAGAATCATCCAAAAAGCCATCACTTCCAGGAATTAAATTAAATATATCTCAGAGTCCTGGATCGACCAAGAAGACTTTCACTTTTAAAAACTTTCTCCTCTTCCTCCTGCGCATACTTGCCCAGCTGCCGGCTTCTTTGTGGCGGCCATTACGGACCGCCGCTACGCCGTCTTGGTAAAAGGAGGTTCTGCCGGCCAGGAGGGGTCTGCAACACCCCAAACCCTTTTCCGGATCCCCTACCTTCAGCTGCCCCTGCAGGGCAGCCTTGCTCCGCACCCTTTCGGATCGGAGCCCCAAAAGCGGCTAGCGCGGCAGGGATCGCGCAGCTTCGTGAATCCCTACCGCTCACAAAGCCGACAAACCGGAAATACCTGGACTTTCTGGTTTTTCTTTGAAGACAAGTTGCTCCTCATTCAAGAAGCTTCTTCAACTCTTCTGAAGAAGCTTCTTGGATGAGAAGGGAAACATCTTCAAAGAAAAACCAGAAAATCCAGTTGCCTCTTGAAAAAGCATCTTTGAGATAACCACGACCTGAATGATTGAGACTCTCCATAGACATTAATAGCATGGAAGTACCAAAACACTTATTCAGGAAGTGAGTAAAGTCTTTTCCCCCAACTCAGTCACAGAGCTTCCAGGAGAGAGTGACCTTTTGGGATGTGCTGAAGTTTCTATTTCAACAAAGGCTGGAGGTTAACTTGAAAACACTTCAACCATGTTCTCTCTCACAGAACAGGCTTGAGAAATGGTTCAACATGAGAAGAAACAAACACTAAAATAACCAGACTGGTCTGATATCACAACAAGAAACAGGAGAAATAGGTGTAAGATTTTGAACCTAGGTTTTACTATAAATAAGGTGGGTATTTGATCTTAGCAGTTGCTGGAATTCATTAATAACAGTTTTGGGTAGGATTTATTTAATTTTTTTTTTTTTTTTTGCAATAAACTTATTGCTGTGTGCCTGTAGTCTTCTATTTCCAGTTTTAATCTTGGCCAGCAAAATCCAAGAAGCCTGAAGTAATTGAAGGTTCTAAATTATTTATCAGGGAAATGAATCAGATTGTCCCCACACCCAGATTGCTTTAGCAAGCAAGCATTATTTTGCATAGATCAATTAGCCATGAAAACTATTTACATGCAGTATTGTACAATTGTAAGAAACTACTACAGAAACTTCCAGTTCTTGTTTGTTGGGTTCAGCAGAATTAATAAGCTACCACCACCTCATAGCTGTACCGTTTTTATATAAAGCCATTTTTACAACTTGATTACGAGCAAAAGTTTTCCTTCATTAATGACAGTCCCCTTCAATAAGATAATAAGAAGGAAAAGAGAGAGAGGAAAAAGTCCAGAGCACAGAAGGATCAGAGATCACATTGGTCTTTTTATACAACTGCCTATAACTGGATTTTGCATGTCACAGTTCACCACCTAGATGGGTTTAATTTCATGCTAATGATTCACAGAACTTCTCCTCTGCTTGTCATTTACAGGAAAAGGGCTCAGAATAATAAATACTTGGTGACTTTAGGTTATTTCTTGAGTCACAATGGAAGACGAATGGCAACTGGGACAAGAGGAAGTAAAGGGGATTTGACAGCATAAGGCTCAGCCAGTGATCTGTTTAGCTCAGTGTTCTGTGCCGCATGCTAGCAACCCAAATGCATTCAGGTAGCTCACAGTCTTAGACAGGAGGTTGGTAATTTTCTTTGACTGTTGCTCCCTAGTAGCTGGGATTTAAGGTATGCCGCCTCTGTTCTTAGCCATCAAATTAATCACCGAAAGTCCAATCCTTCATAAATCTGTTCAGTATCCTTTTAGAAGGCATCCACCACATCTGAGATTAACCAAAGCTCAGTAAATGACATGAGTGGCTACCCAATAATGAGAAACAGATACTGAATTAACAGGAAGAAGAGAGACCTGGATGCTTCTGTAAGACCACTCTATGAAAAATGGATATCAATTTTACTTCATTTAAGTGCCAGAAACTTCTGTTATAAAACCTTCCCTGACCTGCTCTTAATCAAACTTTTTCCATTCCTTGATTGTAGAGACCCAAGTACTAACCTCTCCCCCTTGCATTTTTAATTTTAAGAATTATCAGCTTTTGCCTAGGGGAGAGGAGGGAACATTTAAAGGGCCCATGAACTTTCATGTGACTACAAGGCATTAAAGTTCCCAAAAGAATAACAAGGTTTTTTTCCCCTTAATAAATGAGAATTTGAGATTTTTAAAAAAACATTCTGCTAAATTTTGAAAACATGAATGAAATGTAATCAAGCAAGGAAAAATAAAAAAGAAAGGCAAAATGTATGAGAAAAGTGCAAACAAAGAGAAAAAGTAAAGACAAAGGAATGGCTTTCTACCCTTTTTTTCGATACAGATATAGATGAAAAATGCAACTGTAAAATTAAGAATATTTTACATTCCTTTTATAATCCCATGTAATTCAAAGCATCAAATTCCCAAAATCAAAATTATAATTCTCTTAGTTTCTCACAAAAAGTACCAAAGTAGCTTCATTAACAACTCATCACTGTCTGAGGAAGTTTTGACTGGTCTATAAGTTCTGATTGAACCACTTTTTGATATATAGTAACTAACACAATGAAAGTTGGTTTGGTTCAGTAATTAAGGCACCATGCTAGAAATTGGGAAAATGCAAGTTCTATTTCTCCCTGAGCTGTAATATAGGCAATAAGCCAATTCTGAAAATATTGGCAAGAAAACTGCATGGAGTAGTCCAGGCAATTGTTGGGAATCAATACTAACCTGAAGACACAAAAGAAATAAAAATGAAAAAAAAAATAGAATTATAGAACATTTCTTTTATATATCTTATACTTACCAGATATTGTTATAAGATCAGGTTGTTGAAAAACCAATGATCCAAAAATGACTGGGAGCGGCAAGAACCAGACAGCATAAAAAGATTACATTTCATGCTATATAAGAAGCAAAATACAAATTTAAAAAGCAATCACAGCTAAATCATATTTAACCTCAGTTTCTCTTCTTGTATATAGTTAAATAAATCTAAAACTGCTATGCTTCAGTTCTAGAAGATTTCTAGTTTTTTGAAAAAGGAATTGCACTAACAACCTGATATTTTGGCACCTTTTCTATTTTCAAAGCAAAGCCAGAATGAAAAAAACACTAGCCTCTATTAGCTGCCATTTTGATAAAAGTGAACAGCATTGGCAAACAAACAATAAAGTCTTCTTTAAATTCAGCATGCCTCCCATTGATTTCCTAATGGACGTGTAATTTTCATGCTAGGAGTACCAAAAGTGGTTTGCCATTGCCTTCTTCAATGATGTTTTACAAGGTCTCCCAGTAAATCTCAGGTCCTAATACTTTTAATGGTACTAATTGGCACTACTTTTTTTTGTGTGAAAAGCATTCACAATAGATAAACCTTTTCTCACACTTTATTAGCTGAGCAGATGAAAGAATGTCATTCTTAAATGATCAAGTGAAGCAATTGGTGGAATCAATTAGATCTAGTCTGTAATGAAGGAAATCCAGCTGACACAAATCCAACTGTTAATTGGGGATGAAATATTGCTTTCTTTTGCTTGTTGGGGAAATCCTTATGACACTTTTCCATTGTGCTGACAAGTGTGACAAAGCACACAGTCATTTAAATTGAAACGGGAAGTCCTGTCATTGTTAAAAGACTCAATACATGGCTCAGGCATATATAAGGGCATATAGATAACACAAATGTTCCTGTCATATTATTGACATAATCCTTGGTCAATTGTCAAGCCAAGGAGTGTTAAAAAAACTACTTATATCTTCTACAGTATAGTTGAAGGTACCAAATACATTGCACTGCTAGATTATCTTTCTCTCTGTCCTCCCCCTCTCTTATATATATGTACACACACACACATACATAACTACACACATGTGTGCATTTGTGTGTATGTGTGTATAAAATATCAGAACTTATTATACTAATTGAATAGTGAAATTGGGCAAGTATGATGGAAATATAAAGAGAATTCAGTTGCCAAATTACTGCCCAGGACTACCGATTAGTTGATATTGCTTGTTCAAAGCACCCTTCTATGTAAACTTGATATGAAGTCTGTAATAACTACCGGAATGTGTATGTAATAAAGTCAATATACTATCTTGAAGCTGATGGGGGTTCAGTAATGAGAAGAGCACATATTGCCTATGACTGATTACAACACAGACAGAGACTTAATGAATGTACAACTGAACCCACACATGCAACCTTCTACAATGCAGTAACAAATCTGGGACTAGAATTACTAGTAACCAACAACATTAGACTTAACAACTGCTCGATCTCATCTTCTGTAGTAGAATTCAATTTATGGAATACAAATTAAAGAACCCTTTTCCAACAGTGAACACAACATGATTGACTTTTGTCTCAACATATGTCCACACAAAAATCATCACAATGATGGAATCCCCAATTATAACTTCAAAAAAGGCAACTATGATCTTATAAGCAACGATCTCTCATCTCTTGATTGGCAATTTCTATTCACTGGATGCAATACTGTAGAAGACGATTACAACATATTTTTACTTGAAGTTAAAAGTGTCTTCAAACTATATGTACCATTAACAACTGCCAAAATGAGAAAAAACAAATTACCCATAACAATAAAGAAGCTCCAATACAAAAAGAAATCACTTTGGCGGAAAAACAAATCTGGTCACGTTGTCAACTTCAAAAGCCAATACAAAAATTTATGCCACCAGATAAAAACTGAATGCACCAATTATCACATTAAACAAGAAGAAAACCTTCTAGGCACCAATTCCACCCACACTTTCTACAATTTTGTAAACAACAAACTAAAAGACTCAAGGTCCATCCCACCCCTGAAAGGACCTAATGGTAAAGACTGCAACGACTACACTATTAAAGCCAACCTCTTTAACACATTATTTGGCTCATAATTGGTAAACAGCAATGGATCGTGCCCAGTATTTCCTAGTCGAACCACAGACAACTACACTGATCTAATACATATCGATTTTACAGAAGACAATGTTGAAAAAGCACTATGCAATCTAAAACGATCTCTATCTATTACACCGGACGGAATATGTGCCTATTTCTTAAAAAAGCTATCCACTGCAATAGCCAATCCTCTAAACATAATCTTTGAAAAATCTTTCAGGACCAGCTTCTTGCAAACCTATGGTCACAAGCCACGGTCATCCTCATCTTCAAAAAGGGAGACCCCAGCCTAATTGAAAATTACAGACCAATCTCTTTATGCTGCATCACCTGTAAAGTCATGGAATCAATTATTAACCAATCCATCATCCTCCACTTAGAAACAAACAACCTACTCTCTAATAAACAATTTGGTTTCAGGAAAAAACTATCATGTAATTTGCAACTCTTACACTGCAAAAACATATGGACTACACAACTCAATCAGGGCAAAGCAATAGATGAAATCTACATACACTTCTGTAAAGTCTTTGATTCAGTGGGACACAACAAACTACTCCTATAACTAAAATCTTACGGTATCTCTGGACACCTGCATAACTGGATAGAAGCATTCCTGTCAAACAGACAACAAATGGTCAAAATTGGGAGCGTCCTATCAAATTCTGTACCTGTCAACAGTGGTGTCCCCCAAGGCAGTGTTCTAGGACCAACTCTTTTCATACTCTACATAAATGACCTCTGTGATCATATCAAGAGCAACTGCGTTCTCTTCGCTGATGATGTAAATCTATTCAACACCACAGACAATACTGCTACCCTTCAAAAAGACCTTGACTATGTATCAGAATGGTCAAACAAATGGCAACTTCAAATCTCAACAAATAAATGCTCTGTCTTACATATTGGCAAAAAATAATAATAATCAGAAAATAAAATACAGGCTGAATAGCGAAGACCTTGTTGATGATCCAAACTCAGTCAAGGATCTTGGAGTACTCATCTCTAATGATCTAAGTGTTAGAGCCCACTGTAACTACATAGCCAAAAAGGCATTAAGAGTTGTTAACCTAATCTTACGTAGTTTTTCTCTGGTAATATTACACGAATAACTAGAGCATACAAAACATTTGCTAGACCAATACTCGAATACAGCTCATCAGTCTGGAACCCACATTACGTATCTGATATTAACACAGTTGAGAAAATCCAGAAATATTTCACAAGAAGAGTTCTCCACTCCTCTACTCATTGCAGAATACCATATGCCACCAGACTCAAAATTCTAGACCTAGAAAACCTAGAACTACACCGCCTTCGGTTGATCTAAGTATAGTATATAAAATCATACATTGCAATGTCCTACTTGTCAATGAATACTTCAGTTTCAACCATAATAACACAAGAGCAAACAATATATACAAACTCAAGGATAATTGCATAAAACTTGATTGCAGGAAATACGACTTCAGCAACAGAGTGGTCAATGTCTGGAATAATCTACCTGACTCTGTGGTTTCTTCCCCAAACCCCAAAAACTTTAACCTTAGACTTTCTACTATTGACCTCACCCCTTTCCTAAGAGGTCTGTAGGGGGCGTGCCTAAGCCTTCTTACCTAAGGCTTTCCCTTGTACATGTAGAGGTTAAAATGTGCCTACCGTCCCTGTCCTATTGTTTCTTTTATATTTTTATTTTTCTTATATGTATCCATGTATTCATAACTATGTTTTTACTTATACGTATTATCTTGTAAGCAATTGACAAAAATAAATAAATAAAAATAAATAAATAAGATTTTCCAAGCCACATCTTACCTAAGGCTTTCCCTTGTACATGTAGAGGTTAAAATGCAATCTGCCTAGAATTATTTTGGGAGAATATTTTATGCTTTGTTTCCAGTTGATGCCAAGACTGAAGGATATCAGCGAGAACAAAATTCATCTTCTGACTGTTCTTTTCTATGGGAGAAAATGTGGGGAAGATGGACAAGGGTTGCATGAAGTTATTTGGAAAATGGGATGGTCAAAAGACTTTCAAATGATTTTAAGACTTTAAAAGTATGGTGAGATGCACAGCAACACCAAGCTTTTTGAAGGACAGTTTCTTTTTTTTTAAAGAATTTCTATGGACATTCAGAATATTTTTTTTATGCAAGTAGGAGAGCCTGCAGCCAAATTCAAAGCTTTACCCAGCATCTTTAGTAAATCCAATTTAGTAAATTATTCAGGCCACTCTCTTAGTTTGTTATTTGTATATGCCTTTTAATTATTAAGACATCCACTGGTTTCTTTTGTATGTCCATATTATTCTTTTAGCTTGTCATTTTTAAATCCACTTTCAGATCAGTCTCATTCTTGGCAATAAAACTGATTTCTCTTCCATCTTTAAATCTTTTAAGCACAGTCTATCTATACAGACGGGCACTTTTAAAATTAGCTTCCGGATCCATTGTTCAAAAATGTCCTTCAGTATGCCCAAAGCAGTGGTGGGTTGCAAAGTAGGTTGCCATTAGTTTGGTGAGTGTGGTTTGGTGGGCGCAGTTTGTCCATGCGCATGCACTTTGCGCGCACGCGCACGCCACATGCACACTTTGCAGCGATCTGCTGTGCCGCGCAAAGCAGCTGCGTTTCAAAAGCAGGGAATAAAGGTCAGTATGGGTGCCCAGGTGGGTGGGTGGGCCAAACAGCAGTTCCTCAGAGAGGTTTGGTCTTTGGTGATCTTCAGCGCTACCGGTATGCCGGAACCGGTAGAATAGCACCACTGATCCAAAGTTAAATAGTTTGATCCATTCTGTATTGGTGAGCAAAATTTAAGTGTTCTTGTAACCTTGAGTTTCTTCTAGTTTCCTCTAATGTCCAACCTTCAAAGTCCCATCCTAGCATTTTAAAAAAAGAATTCAAAATAAAAGCATTTCCCCACAGGAATATTTCCTATAATTAATTCCAAATCTTTTTACAAAATTATCTAGTTCCTTAGCCCAGGGGTCTCCAACCTTGGCAACTTTAAGACTTATGGACTTCAACCCCCAGAGCTCCTCAGCCAGCAAAGCCCACCCAAAATCAAAGTTTTAATCCTCCTTTTGCTATTTATTTCATATTTTTAAAAGACCCTTAAACTTGTATTTAAAACTTATTTTACTAAGGATTGAAGGGAGACTCACCAAATGCTATAAAACATGTCCATCTGAAGATTCATAATAGCTCCTAATTCCTAATGGTTATCAAGCAATTTCCAAAACAGATTAGAAAAAAAAGTACCGTATTTGATCCTGGTGCCTTTTGGGAGGTGCCGATTGTGAGTTGAGTAAGATGGTTATTCCCTTGACCCCTAGAAGTCTGAAATTGCTATCTTGTGGTTTACTCATGGGGAGCAATTCTCTGAAACAATTGTGGATGATCTCAAGTCCTCTCCTGTTGGGAAATAAAATACAAAGAGCTGGTCTATTCAACCACTCTTCATTCTCTGAGTTTAACATTTTTATTGAGTTATAAAATATTGTAAAATACAAAAGTAAATAGAAAGGGGAAGGGTAAGAGAAGTGAGGAAAGATAGGGAAAGAAAAAGAAGCATTGACTTCTGACTCTCTCTGTTACAGTAAAATAAGGCACTAACCTCAAATCACAACTTTTTGCTTTTTCATAATAGTATGAACATGTCATTTTTATAAAGATCTATCAGTCTAATCTGTAAAAAATCAGAGATTTGATGTGGAAACAAAAGTACTTATGTTCTTTTCTTTAATCAAAGTAGTCAATTTTGCCATTTCAGCCAATGCCATCAACTTTTGCAACTATTCATCCATGGAATCAAAGTGTCCTTCCATTTTTATGCATACAACTGCTCTTCATTCTCATGCAGTTGGTGGCTGTTTTTAGTGGAGCCATCTTCAGTTTGCCATTTCCCCCCAGAAATCTCACACATAACAATGTTTTTTTTAAAAAATTGTCCCTTTATTCTGGCTGCCAATGAACTTTGTTGGAAATGCAAGTTATCCACAGTTGCTTTCTAGTAAAATGGCATACACTAAAGCAATGTCAAATGATCTTGGATTGTTTTCCAATAATTAACGGTAGAACAATGTTGCAAAATGTCAATTTCAAATGCCTATAAAATGGAGAATTGGGTTGCCTTGAACCCCAAAATGGGTGACATATAAATTTAACAAATACATAAATAAAACAAAGAGGTTAGCAGCAATGGAAGCCAACAGTTAATGGAGAAAAATATTTCCCTCCCTGTTTTAGAAAAGTTATCCATCTTCTAAAAAAGGGGCCACAACAAGAGAAAGATTTAAACGGGATAAATGGAACCCACAGTAAATTGGCTCTATGATACTAGCCTAGATTTAAAATCAAGAATCATGAACTTAATAACATGAGTCAAAACTCAAAAGTATCACAATTGTCTATGATGGAATATTAATAAATAATTTGTTGATGACAGAAGCCAGATGCCACAAGGGATTTTATTATTGTCTTTTGTTTCCCTTTCTGTCCACACTCTAAATTACTAGTTCTGACCAGGCTTTAATTGCAAGAGTTGATCAAGTATAACATATATATATATATATATATCCACATATACAAACAGATTACATTATCTATTGATCTGCCTAAATGAAAACAAATATTGATATTTTCCATCTGCAAAATTCATGCGTAAAACACTTTCCTTGCTTTGAATTCAATATTAAATTCAATATTTGGAAAAGATTTTTTTTTTTTTGAATTCTAAAGAGTCTGGACACCAGCTAGAATTTTAATGAAAATAAATTGGATTTTAAAACAGAGATAGCAATTTGTCAGGAAAGTCTAACCTGCTTGTTGGATCTTCAGAGCCTCAAACAAGATTGTACGTTTTTCACAAAGCTTCTACTTCCCAATCAGTGGAAAATCCTGGTCTTTTTTTGGAATAGTTATGAGTTTGTTCTGTATTGGCTTTGCCTAGCCAAGATTTCCCAATCAATGTATAAAGAACAACAGCACAGTAGATTTAAGGTGTATAGCAGAGGTGGTATTCAGCAGGTTCTGACCAGTTCTGGAGAACCGTAGCAGAAATTTTGAAATTTTGAGAACCGGCAAAGATCACCTCTGACTGGAGATTTTACAGTATCCTTTCCCCTGCCCTGCTCACCAAGTCACACTCACAGAACCGGTAGTAAAAAATAATGAATCCCACCACTGGCATGTAGCATCTCATATTTTATAGTCATATGTGCCTATCTAGACCCAGATCTTCCTGAGAACTTTTTCATCAGATGATAAGAAAATTTACAATAGGCATTCTTGCAGGATGTTATGAGAATTCTTGCAGTGAGCAGAGAGTTGGACTAGAAAACCTCAAAGGTCCCTTCTAACCTTTGGAGACAGTAGAGCTACATTATCAAAACAACAAGAAGGAAAGCATTGCTTAAACCCAAACCCAGAGCAGATGTAAGCATGAACATCTCAGAACTCCACCTGTTCATTGTACAAGAGAGAGAGGAGAAAAAGCACAATCCTACTTGTAAATGTAGTCCATGTTAGTAAAAGTAGTTTTAGTCTTCCATATAATTTTTGGGGGCCCTCATGTAGCTATCAGTGTAGTTTTTATTGAAACGTAGAACCATAGAAAAATAGTGGGATTTAAAATTATACAATGTGGCATTTCTCACAAAGGAGAATTAAAGCAATAACTGAGCCTACTTTCACAAGGAGCTCCTTTTATTGATAGTTCTGCATTCATCAAAGGGCAGAAATGCATAATCACAAAGCTACTGGAACAACAAAGTACTGTTTTTGATTTATTGATCTGATCTGATCACTTTGGTTCAGCCAAGAAACAACGCTAGACATTAACTCTCCAGTATCCATCAACACTACTTAAATTCGGTTATAGCTTTAGCCTTTGTTATTGCTGTTCACTGTGTCGGGCACTTCTTCTTAACTGGGTAAATTCAATTTGTGACTGATTTCTAACAAATAATCTAGCAAAAGTTAAAGCTATACCCAGAATGCCGTGCTAAAAATAGAAATGGGTAAGGGAAAGAATTGAGAGACAAAGTGGCATGGCTTTAGGTCAGCTTGAAAAGAACCAAAATGTCACCCTAGTCTTAAACTTAATATTTACCAGCACACATTCTTGTTGATTGCAACTTAATCATAGTTTGTCGCAAAGGTGCTTTTTCAAAAGGCAGCTGGGCTTTCTTTGTTTTGCTTGAAGATGTTTTGCTTCTCATCCAAGAAGCTTTTTCAGCTCTGACAGAACTTTAGAAGCTTCTTGGATGAGAAGCAAAACGTCTTGAAGCAAACCATGACCTGGATGACTGAGAATCTCCATAGACATTAATCATAGTTTATTGCAAGTATTTTCCAGTGATATTTTTTTTAAAATCATATTTAAAGTTACAAATCAAAAAAATACCTGTGGCTGCATCAAATTTTTCAAGCTTTGGATTCTGGGGTCTCAAGTTCTCCTTTAGTTTAAAGAATTATATGGAACAGAGAAGATTAAATATGAGATACATTGTTATTAAATTTATTTGCCACCCTTCTTACAGTTCGAGGCAACTATGGGAGCAATATGCCCTGTTTCTTCTTGCCTATGATCCTGTCTCTGGATCAGCCTTTCCTTAACTGGCATTCTTCAGTTGTGATTGACAGTTCATCAATTGTTTCTCTCCTTCAGAACTCTGGCTAGTAATTGCAATTACTTTATCTCAAAGATCCCTGGAAAAAAGAGATACCTGACTAAAATGGCTGCCATTTTTAATTCAAAATCCCAAATAAGATTACAGAGTGTCATTCTGAATATTACTCGCCAGAAAATTAAGCTCAAAAGGAATGAGTTTGGTTCAATATTTGACATTTACTTTGAAGCAAGTGTGAATTCAATTCCAGATGTACTGTAACAACTTTGCTTAGCCATTAGATTCCAGGAATGATGCACAAATCCTTCCATGTATTACTGGAATTGTGATGCTAACATACTGTTTTATCTTAGGCAAAAGAGAGATCTGACAGAAATGTAATGATGTCTAATTAAGAATGTGGATCTTAAAGAAAATGAGGGGTAGATGGGGAGATTTTCTCTCATAATAAACATATTGCCAAGCATGGGAAAATCAGGAAGTCCAGGAAGCTCAAATAAATATAATGGCTTATTACAAGCTTAGGCTCTCTACAAGAATCTGAACAACTAACGGTCAAAGCAAATAAGAATCAGTGGAATTGTGGGAGCAAAGGGACTCAAGACTGATGATGCATTTGACCCATCCGTTGGGCTCAGTATGGTCATCTCTTACACATATTCTTCATTGACATACTAGCATACTTAGTCTAGCTAGGAAAATTTGCTTATTAAAAAACAAATGAGTCATTGTAATTTGGTTATCCCTGTAGCATCCCTATATGACATCTACTTATGGTCTCATAAGTAGTTGCTATGGAAACTAGCAGTTTACTGAAGAGTGATGAAATAGCAGCAGGCAAGAAATACAAATTAAAGCAGAGTCTCTAAAAAAAAAGACCTTTCCTGAATGGTTCTGCTTTTAACAGGAGCATGCAGAAGAAAACTCAATATCTCGATTAAGTTTCAGGAGCCATGTCAGAGTTGTCACCCAATCCAGTGGTCAAAATTACATGAGACTAATCCACACCAACATCACACAAATGATGGATATCAAGACAGTTGATTCCAAGGAAGAATTGTGGATCAGGATTCCCTCTTAAATCAGACTGCAACCAAATGTCTTTGATCAAGGGATTTACTCTCTTGCTTGGCAAGGAGCCTCATACAAAGTCTTGGCTCTTTGTCCTAGTTGCTAGGGGTAGGGGCTGGGAGGCCTGACATTATTATCATCTGATATCCAGATCCTCAGGTGATGCCTTTGTTTGATTAGCCTCAGGTGATTCTTGGTTTTGTGTCCCCTGAGGCTGACATTCTACAGGTTTTACTGGAGCCCTTTCTTCAAAGTCAGCATCTGAGTTCTGCCCCAGGATCTATACCTCAATACTGCATTGCAGGAATGTCTTTTGTTTTACCATGTTTATTTTTCCAACGAGTGCCATTTATTTATTTATTTATTTATTTATCGATTCATTCATTCATTTATTTATTTATTTATTTATTTGATTTGTCAATCACTTACAAGATAACAGGTATAAACATAAACATAGTTATGAATACATGAAATGGATACATATAAGAAAAATAAAAAGAAACAATAGGACAGGGATGGTAGGCACGTTGGTGCGCTTATGCACAGACCTCTTAGGAAAGGGGTGAGGTCAATAGTAGACAGTCTAAGGTTAAAGTTTTTGGGGTTTGGGGAAGAAACCACAGAGTCAGGTAGATTATTCCAGACGTTGATCACTCTGTTGCTGAAGTCGTATTTCCTGCAATCAAGTTTGGTGCGATTAACCTTGAGTTTGTATCTATTGAGTGCTCTTGTATTGTTATGGTTGAAGCTGAAGTATTCATTGATTGGCAATGTATGGTTTTATATACTATACTTAGATCGGACCGAAGGCGGCGTAGTTCTAGGTTTTCTAGATCTAGAATTTTGAGTCTGGTGGCATATGGTATTCTGCAATGAGTAGAGGAGTGGAGAACTCTTCTTGTGAAATATTTCTGGACTTTCTCAACTGTGTTAATATCAGATACGTAATGGGGGTTCCAGACTGATGAGCTGTATTCGAGTATTGGTCGAGCAAATGTTTTGTATGCTCTAGTTATTAGTGTAAAATTACCAGAGAAAAAGCTACGTAAGATTAGGTTAACAACTCTTAATGCCTTTTGGGCTATGTAGTTACAGTGGGCTCTAGTACTTAGATCATTAGAGATGAGTACTCCAAGATCCTTGACTGAATTTGGATAATCAACAAGGTCTTCACTATTCAGCTTGTATTTTATTTTCTGATATTTTTTTTGCCACTATGTAAGACAGAGCATTTATTTGTTGAGATTTGAAGTTGCCATTTGTTTGACCATTCTGATACACAGTCGAGGTCTTTTTGAAGGGTAGCAGTATAGTCTGTGGTGTTGAATAGCTTTATTCCCCCCCCCCATTTTCTCCTTACCTCTCTGCCTTCAACCAAATATTATTTGGCCCCCAACAGACCCTATCTGCTGAGAGTTCTTAACAAGTCCTTAGGTGACCTGTCTTTCTGAGACATCTTGTTGTCTTAGCAATCAAAGCAAAAAGAATCAGGAGAGGAAACTTGTAGTTCAAACAAGCCTTTACAGCACAATATCTTGCTCAACAAAGCCTGATGAATCACACTAAATGGGAGTATCCAAGCAGAAAAACAATAGCTCTCACTACTACTTGTAAGCATGTAATTTCTAAGGCAAGAAATTATTCCAACAAGTTAAAAATAAATCCACAAAATCACCAATGACTGGATTTCCCATATAAATCTTTTCCATGTTGACTAAGAATTCTGGTTATTGTGCTCCAGTATATCTAGAGATTTTCCAGTAACAGGAATAGGATCTATACATACATATACCTTGCAGGGGTAACTTCAATGTTTGTGGAGAAACAACAAAGAGTTTAATTCTAAGGGCAAGGAAAGAGTCATCTTGAAGACCCCATTTGTATATCAGTATTTTAAGTGATCACACAGGAAGTTCAACCAAAGAAACCTTTTTTTTTGTCTACTGTTGTCTACTATTCCTAATGTAGAGAATTTAAAGGTGAAAGAAACTTGTTTCTCCTACACCTTCTGTAATAATTACCACCTTCACACTTCCTCATAAAACATGGAATATAATTGGCCCATCTCTTCTATGCTCACCAGATTTCTAGAAGGTCACCTGTGCTCTTCCAAATGATTGAAGGAATTATTACACCTTGGGAAAATTACATGCATCTTTTCTATTCTGGTAATGTTCAATGTTTCCTATTCTGGCTTTGTCCTGAGGAGACTCTAATATTTCCTTGAAAGTGAAACTAAGATTATTCCCCACTGTATCTTTGCAGTGAAGAAAGCCATATTAGAGATGCCGAGAATATAGTAATGGAACATCTATGTAACCCCTCTGAAAGGTGTGTCACTTCCATACATGTGATGGAACCATAAGAAATACAAACCATTCTGAAATCCATGTTAGGCAGCTGGCACATTAGTATAATCTGAAATTCAGAACTGCTCAGCCACCTTGTTCTTTGGAATCCTTAAACTGAATCTTTGGCTGTTTATTAGACTGTATTTAATTACTTCTTTGCCTACAGAACTCACTTCAGACCTTATTCTCAATAAAAGCTGCTATCATTTTAAATATTTAATCTTGGCAAAAAATCATTTTAATCAAGTAGTGGTCAAATTACTTATTCAGTGATCTTCCCTAAATTAATAATTTAAGGCTATCTAAAGGACGGGTATATGCAATTTCTTTGTAAAAGTAAATCTGACAATTCTCTAATTCAGGGGTGGGCAATTAATTTTTCCAAGAGGCCACATGACAAACTAGGCGTTAACTCTGAAGGAAACATGTCTGAAGCCATCTTGTCCTGCCTCAGATTTGCCAGGAAAAAGGGGAGGAGGGAAACAGACCCGCTTATAGTCAAAATAAAAAGTTTTCCTGTGGAAACCAAGGTCATCATAACACTGGGACTGTTGTAGAGGGCCACTGCCTCGGCCCCCTGCTGCTGCCCCCCTCTACTCCCATTGATGCCACCCTGCTCCCACCGCTGATGCCCGGCTGCTGACGACTTCCTGCCCTTTGCTTCTAGTAGCTGGACTGGAACAGCCAATGGGCCAGATGTCAGCTGCAGGCCATTAAATGCCCAGGTGAGCTTTAACTCATTAAATTAATTAGAATAAATATCGACTAATTGGACAATATAATTTCCAGATTTAGAACTTCAAAGGCATTCAAAACAGATGTCCTTTCCTTTCATCATAAGTTGGCCAATTTAGAAATTATCCCAGTTTCAAGATACTATTTACAAAGTAAAAAATTGAAAAACCTTGTCAAGAAAACTTCAGGGACTTGTGTAGACAGTCTCCAAGAATTGGACATGACTGAACAGAAGAGGAAAAAAAATTCTCATTACACTCTTTTTATGGCAAAGGTCAAGCATATTTTTCTATCCCTGGAAATTAAAGAGCTGTGTTTCCAGAGTGGTTTGTTAATTTAGAGCCAAATTCTACTTTCAAATTTTCTACATTCAGCAAATGGTAAAAAAAAAAAAAACTTCATTGATTAGAAGGAAGCTGTTCTATGAAATAACAACAGCAACACAAAGATTTGGAAAAGTGTCATTTTAGCATCATTAGCCTTGGTGCTGTGAGTGTGCAAAAAAAAAAAAAAAGGAATAACTCTTTCAGTAAAACAGAATGTGTATCTACTTTAGTTTCTTTTAACATATGTTTTCCTATAATGAAGTGTATTGATGGGGAAAAAATGTTGAAATGACCAGAATAACCAAAGTATTCTTCATTTCACAGGAACAAAGCTCAGAATATTTTAGTATTCTGGTCATATGGAAGAATGCCACCTTGGAACAAATTCAGTACCAGCTTTGGTGCTGAAGACCATAAAAATAGATGGAATTCCAATGTATGTGGCTGGTACATCCAGCACAGAATTGACCAAAGGAGTAATCTTTAAAACAGTTAGAAAACATTAAAATAAATCCCCGTTAGGAAGCAATAGCAGTACTGCTTTTCTCTCACTAACTGAAAAATCTGTTAGTTTTTATTAGAATCAATTACTGGAACTCTCCTTAACTTCAGCACAATCTTTTCCCTTTTTAAATAACCTGGAGGCACTGAGACAACATATTAAGAGGGCAAAAAGCTAAGTACTTTAAAATTCCTTTCATTTAACATCTCTCCCAACCTGTAGATAAACAAGCCATGTAGGTAGACATAATGTTTTAAATGTTTTTTTTTAAAAAAACCCTCATTGAATTTTTCTGTTGGCACTGTGCTCATTTTCTAGCAGTTTCAAACAACAAATTCAGCATGTACTCCCCCACCTTTTTTCCATCTTGCATACAGAGGTGACTGCTGCCTGTAATAAAACTCAAATCTCCCTGCTTCCAACTTTCATGAAAGGAATTAATATACAATAATAACATTAAGTGCAAAGTCCATGCCTATAGTCAAGAATTGATCCAAGCTAGTATATTTTCATTTTTAATTATTTCTCAAAGATTGACAGCCAGCTTATAAGAGTAAACACAAACTCATGCAAACAAATCATCAAATCAACATTACATTTTTTTGCATCTGTATTTACCTTTGTGTTTAACCTCACAAGTGTGAAATTTAGTAATGCATGTGTACAGGGGTGGGATCTGACAGGGTTAACTACCAGTTCGGTGATTTACGAGGTTCGGTGATTTACGATGCATGCTGCCGCCGCACACCTCTAAATCGTCTTCAGCATGCTGTGTGCAGAGAAGCAGCCTTTTAAAAAGCCCCTTTTTCCCTGCTTTTTAAACTGCAGCTGTGCCTCGCACGACAGCTGAAGTTGAAAAAAATCAGGAAATAAAAGTCAGGTAAGAGCCTGGGTGGGCGGGTAGGCAAAAAAAGCAGCAGACATAGAACCGGTTCTATGTCTGCTGCTCTTCAGAGCTACCAGTTCTACAGAGGTGGACAGAACTGGTAGAAACCCACCCCTGCATGTGTACACCTACTCTATATTATTTGGCTTCAAAAATAGAACACACACCATAAAACACATGCAAAGAGTCAACTCAGCCATACAGAGAGCACTAACCTTTCATAGCAATAAAAAAAGTCCTAGTGGATGATCACTTAAACATGAATCAGCAGCCAAAAAAGCTAATGCAATCCTTGGTTGTATAAACAGAAGCACAGAAGCAAAATCAAGTGAAGTATTAGCACCGCTTTATAAAGCCTTAGTAAGGCCACACCTGGAATACTGCATCCAGTTTTGATCACTACATTACAAAAAATATGTTGAAACTTTGGAAAAAGTGCAAAGAAGAGCAACTAAGATGATTAAGGGCTAGTTCCAGGTGATCCAGTCTACAGAAAATAAGGACTAGGGGTGACATGATAGCAGTATTCCAGTATTTGAGCAGTTGCCAAAAAGAAGAGGGAGTCAACTTATTTTCCAAAGCACCAGAAGGCAAGACAAGAAACAATGGATGGAAACTAATCAAGGAGTGAAGCAACCTGGAATTAAGGAGAAACTTTCTAACAGTGAGAACAATTAACCCGTGGAACAGCTTGCCAACAGAAGTTGTAAATGTTTCATCACTGGAGGTTTTTAAAAAAAGACTGAGCAGCCATCTATCTGAAATGACATAGGGTCTCGTTCTTGAGCAGGGGGTTGGATTAGAAGACCGCCAAGGTCTCTTCCAGCTCTATTCTGATTGATTGATTAAAAACAAACAAATAACAACAACAAAACTAACAGTGATTTTATTAGACAGGCATGTGGTTGAGCCATCTTCAATTCCATCTGTTTGATCATAGGTTTTAATGCTACTTTTCTCTCAATCCTTGAGTTCCACATCACATCATCTAGTCTAAATCAACTGCTGTAGAGACATCAAATGATTCCTGCTGTTTTAATTTTTTTAAAGGAAATAACTAGCGCAAAAGTAAATCACACAACAATAGTCCAATCATAGCATTCCTCAGAGTTGGAACATTTTAAATGATGCTGCTTGCAGTCAGTGTTAAGTTCAAAGTATGTATGAGATGAGAAATTACATATGTGTTCCTACCTTAAACCCAAACTTTCATAATACGTTGTCTTTTTTTCCTCAAGCTTCCCATGTGTAAATACATGGTAGTCCTTGACTTACAACCACTATGGAGCCCAAATTTTCTGTTGTTAAGTGAGTTTTGCTCTATTTTACGCCCTTTTTGCCACAGTTATTAAGTGAATCACTGCAGTTGATAAGTTTAGTAACATGGTTGTTAAATGAATCTGGTTTCCCATTGACTTCGCTTGTGAGAAGGTCACAATAGGTGATCACATGACCTTGGGACCCAGCAACAGTCATAAATAGGAACTAGTTACCAAGCATTTGAATTTTGATCACATGATCATGGGGATGCTACAGAATCACAACTGAAAAACAGCCATAACTCATATTTTTTCAGGGCTGCTGTAACTTTGAACAGTCACTAAATGAACTGCTGTAAGTCCCTGTTGTAACTACCTGTAGCTACTTCGAAGTTGGAATTTCAAGAAGAGAATATTTCACACATACATTTTATAATCCTTGTGATTTACAGTGCATTCTGCATTTCTTGTGCAGTCTCAAATGCCTTTGTGACTTCTGAACTTTTAAATTATAAGAACAAAATGAAAGAAAATACAAGTGATCTCAGTGAAGAAAGAAGGCATCCAGTCTGGACAATTCGGCTCTGCTTTAAAGGTATCTTCTGAACTTGGAAAGGTTACAGTTGCATGGACAGGAATTTAGTCATTATCCTCTTAACCTACCTTCTATATTTTTTAAAAAAAAAATTGTATGTTTTCCCAGATCTAGAATTGACTGACATGTCTCACCTGCATTTGAAGATGACCAAGATACTCAAATAATTTCTCTTTAAATACCACAAGCTCCCATGGCAACTGATGTCACCCTCTGCTGGTTCATGAATTAAGAAGCTAATGAAACTGGTTGACTTGAGCTGATGACCGAATGTTCCCAAAGACTAATATCAACAAAGGCTAGATTGTTCATGTGCCCATCGCCCACCGGCTGTAATATCAACTGTAAAGCCCAGCAGAAATGTTTTCTTTTAAAAACATGGTTCTTCCAGTGTGGTCAAAAGACATTAGAAAGAAGCAAGGCAGTAAGAAGGACTTTCAAGAAAAATAATATGTTTGTGGTGCCTGCATATGTCTACATTTTTCAAAGGAACACCTGCAAGATTTTAGAATATTTTATCCTCCAGAATAAGCAATGAAGTGGATATGTAGAAGTTGGACAAAAGACATCTCAGTTACATTCATTCCTTACACTTGAAAAATTGCAGCTACACAACTGTGTGGATTTTTCTTTTTAAGCTAAGAGAACTGCATTGCGCTTCTAATTCTGGCTTTTAATAGATGCTTTCTCATGGAACGCATACATTCTGGAAAACCATATATTAATACATTTGTAATATATCCTTCTGAATTCTTTTGTATAGATGATACCATCAGCCAGAATTAAACCCCGTTCAATGTAATAATTTTGAAAGGTATTAGTATAGTGTTTTTTTCCCCTCTGCATATAGCATACTTATAGGAAAGTACACTGCATGGCATAAAAGGAGGTAAATATAATATCTGAGATAATTTTTTAAAGAAATATATAATGAAATATTAAAGATACAAAGAAATGTTTATGAGCCTGATATGCATTTTCAAGACTCTCTGATATCAGAGAGGATATGAGAATAGAATGCAGGCACTAGAACCATTTTTTAAAAAAATTGAACTATGTTTTAAATTTCTACAATAAACAAAAATATTATTCCTTTTTTTTTCTCTTACATTATCTAAGTGTATCGGGGGAGGGGGAACAAAAGTACATAACATATTTTTACACAGATTAGAAGAAATGCAATGGCTGCTGCACATATGAACAAAATTCAAGAAAGGTTATTGTCAGGGTTTCAAGTTATATGCCCATAGCAAACAGAACTCTGAGGCATATATATTCCTCAAAGAATAGTTTTATTGGACATCATATTAGCACAGGCTGGTGAAAACTGAATGTTCCCGTGGTTTTCACCTAATTAAAAGTAAAAGTTTTTCTCCTTCCCCCAACAAACATGGCCCAATCAAGGTGAGTGTCTATTTGTCTTGTAACTTCACTATTCCTCTCTCCGGCCACTTGTGGGAATGTCCTTGGTTCCCAGGAGAAAGTATTTTGTTTTGGCTATAAAACCTCAGCTATCTCTATTCCCCCCTCCCTATCCCTCAGCTTGAATGTGGCAACACTGAAGCCTCAAAATGGCCTCAGTCAGGTCAGCTTCAGGGTTGACAGTTATATTACAATAGATGGGAGATTAAAGAGATCCTGACTTGACTCTCTTTAGTACAAGAGACATAGTAAGTATCAGGTTTTCAAGATTCTGTTACTATAGCCTATAATATATCAACACAGCAGTGTGCCAAAAATTGTGGTGGAATCCATTTTCCTGACCCGGCCTAACCTCAAGTAGCATCAGTCTTGAAACCCTCACAGCAAGCGTCCTTCTCTCCCTCTTACAGCCTCATTAAATGGCTGCTAATGGGTTTTAAAGCATAGGTGAACATTATGTATGCATCACATTATATATTTAACGATCCTGTCACATTTCTTGTGATCAAGGACTTGAAATACAGAGGGTGTCATTCCAATCCTAAACAAAATGCACATGGTGTGTCTTTATGTTTCTAATGAGATGCACGTCATAGCAGATGAACATGTCTGGTTTTGTAAGTGTAATTTGTCTCAAGAAACTAGTATTTATTCTTCTTTAGGGGTCGATTAGTAAGAAACAACCAGATAGCAGATGTTTCATAGCACCAGCCATCTTGACTAGAAGAGATTTGCTATGATTTTGTTGTTGTTGTTGTTGTTGACAATAATGCCTGTTTTTTTTTAATGATCATCCAACCCAAAGACTTTTAAAGTCTTGATTTTAATTTGGCACTTTCTTTGACCTCTTACACAAAGACCTACACAGAGTGTCTTATGCTTCCTTCCTTCTCAATGATGAAGATATAAGCCAAACGAGAATAGAGTGGCTAAAAGTCTAAAAGCTTGTCTAATCATGACCAATATTTGCCACACAGAACTGCAGTTCTAATACTCTGGCCTTTCTTAATTATATTAGGACAGTCGAAGGGAGGGCTAAATTGTTTTAGGATTTAATGATAGTTTGAGTATCATCTAAAGTGATAAAGTATCTGTATACATTTAAAATTTCATGAAATTCTGTTTCTGTTAAGATTATATAATTCAGTAGTTGGTTCATGTTTAAATACTGACTTTAAAGCAATGTTCCAAGACAATAATAGTTTCCATGTTCTGTGAGCTTTCTTATTGCCAGCCTATCATAATTATTCTTAAATCTGCATTGTCTGTATTATAGCAATTATTATATTAGGTCAATTAAGAAAGCGAAGTTGTCTGGACACTTCTGAAGTCTTTCAATTTTTTCATCAGGCAAGTGGGTAAATTAAACAAAAAGGATAAAAATGTAAAAAAAGAGTGCATCATTAGATAACACATATAAACCTTTAATTAAAACTCCCTTTTATGACCCTGTAATCCCTTAATTTGGGGTAGAGTCAGGGTGACTGGAGCTGAGTGTTTACTGGCCAGATGCCCTTCCTGCTGCCTACATGGAGTTCACAGCAAAAAAAAAAATTCTTTGTGTCTTAAGAGAGAAACATCTGCCACTACCTAGGATTGAACTCTCAACCTTCTGAGTGTAAGAAGAGTGTCTTCACCACTGGGTTGCCATGCTGCTCAAATCTTCCATTTAGTTACTATCTTAAAAATGGGGTATGGAAGGAAGCTGGCTGTTCAAATGAGGCTCAATCAAGAGTGCAGGTTTCCAAGTGATGAAGAAACGATTACACTTAGACCTTGACTTATCACCACAATTGAGCCCAAAATTTCTGTTGCTAAGCAAGATAGTTGTCAACTGAGTAATTCCCCATTTTATGACCATGACTTACAACCACAATTGAGCCCAACGTTTCTGTTGCTAAGTGAGATCATTGTTAAGTGAGTTTTGCCCCATTTTATGACCTTTATTCCCACAGTTGTTCAGTGAATCACTGCAATTGTTAAGTTAGTAACATTGTTGTTAAATGAACCTGGCTTCCTTGCTGACTTTGCTTGTTGGAAGAGCACAAAAAGTGATCACATCATCCTACAACACAGCAACCATCATCAATATGAGTCAATTCCCAACTGTCTAAATTTTGATCATGTCACCAAGGAGATAGTGCAATGTCTGTAAGTGTGAAAAAGTCTTTTTTCCCAGTACAGTTGTAACTTCGAACATTCACTAAATGAACTCTTCTAAGTCAAGGACTTCCTGTATATTTCCCACATTTTTCAGGAAAACAAAACCCAGCAATGGCTTGGAGCTGCAGCCATGCATAAGTGAAATATATTGTTTTGGGGAGGCAAGAAAAAGTAGTAGTGTTAGACTGTCAAACTTTATTTGTATGTATATGTATGTAGACAAACCCACACATTATAACCTGTCTGATTATGTCTGATATGTAGTGTTGTTAGTTGCTAGTGCCCAGTTCTACTTCTCCAATATAAATGAAGCTGCAGATAGGTTGGGCAAGTATCTGAAGTCAGTAACGCAAGGGGTGGAAGCTAACACATTGAACCTTAATCTAGACAAAAATAAGGTGTTATTATTCATCTTGTTCAGAACATAGATTGATGTTATTGCTATCATGTCATGAATCAACTGCTACTAGCTGAGGCATGTCTATCAACTGGAACTTCTCCAGCCACAAGCATTTACTTTTTGGCAATGCAAAATATGGGAGTTATACCGCTACAATAAATAAATAAATAAATCACCCGCTGCAGAATGCAAGTGTTAGATTAACAAATCAAACAGGAACATTTTGTTAATTTTAAAACAATGTCAGCCTGGAAAGACTGCCATCTGTACGTGCATTTGTGGGTATCATTTGCAACACCAGTAAGACTTCTGTGTTTTGTATTGGAGATAAGTTTTTGTCTCACATATGATGTTATATATCACCAGATATTTTGCTAGGACTCTCAATTTAGCACTACCATTTTTCTCCACTGTGTCAGACCATCTGCAATCTTAAAACAAAGAAGCAAATGGAATAGGTACAAAACCTGCAGCAAGTGAAATCTTTTATCTATCAGTTTCTCTCTGCTGTGGATTTTTCACAGGTTCTGAGGAAGCCATTTCACAGAGAACAAAGTGCGACTTTATTTCTGTTTTATTAGGTAGCAAGGAACGCGTTGCTCTGTTAAACATTAAAAATAATAATGGAAAATTGGTTGTTTAGAATTAAGTGAAGGAAACCTGTCAAAATAATACATAATTTTGTGTTCACTGTGAGCTGTTAAAGCAAGAATTATTTTCTTCATTTTCACAAGGGAGACAATTGGAATGATTTGATTAGGTCAATTATTTAATCATACCTTTTTCTGATTGCTCATACCTTGGTCACTTTCTGTTTAGATTACTGCAACTTGTGGTGCACAGGGCCACCCTTGAAGGCCACTGAAAGTTACAATCGGTTCAGAATGCAGTGGCATGCAATGTTGAGAATCCATAGATTCACACATACTACACTATACTACATCGATACTATACCACATCCAGTTTTTTTTCCAAGTGCAATTTAAGGTACTGGTTATTACCATTAATAGCAATAACAATAGCACTTAGATTTATATACCACTACAGTGCTTTATAGCCCTCTCTAGCAGTTTACAGAGTCAGCATATTGCCCCCAACAATCTGGGTTCTCATTTTACCGACCTTGGAAGGATGGAAGGCTGAGTCAACCTTAAAGCCCTAAATGGCATAGAATCATCATTCACCCGCCCCCCCCCCCGAGGACATATGTCCATCCATCATAGCAATAGGATACACATGCCTCAAGTATCTTCCCTTAAACATTTCCATCATATATGTCCTTGGAAGCGTGTCTTTTCTGTTGCAGTTCCTTCCCTATGGAATACTCTCTCCCTTGACATATGAGATATGTCTACCTTTCTATTCTTCTGCAGATCACTTAAAACTCAGTTCTTCCAACAATGTGATGGCATAAGGAAAGGCCAGTGTGCCATGAGAATGCAGGCGCATTAGAAAAGTTTATGGGTGTATTAGAGATGTATGGGTGCCGTGCCAGGTTCTTCTGATTTTAATTGTATTGTTGTTAGCTTCATCCAGGTGGTCCTCAACTTACGACCACAATTAAATCCAAAATTTGTTAAGTGAGAAATTTGTTAAGTGACAACTTTTCTGGCCACATTTGTTAAGTGAATCACTGCAGCTGTTAAATTAGCAACATGATCGTTAAGTGAATCTGGTTTCCCCGTTTGGCTCTGCTTGTCAGAAGGTCTCAAAAAGGGATCACATGGCTCTCCGACACTGCAACCGTCATAAATGTGAGTCAGTTGTCAAGTATCCGAATATAAATCACGCGACCCTGGGGATACTACAATGGTCATAAGTGTGAAAACTGGTCATAAGTCACTTTTTAAAGTGCCGTGGTAACATTGAACGGTCACTAAATGAACTGTTGTAAGTAGAGGACTACCTGTACTGTTTTATTGATTGTAAGCAACTCACATTTGTTTTTAGGATGGGCAGCTATATAAATGTTTTAAATAAATAAATGACCAGTTTAGAAACCAGTCTTAAAAGTCAATTTCCTTTTGAACAATATAGTAATAATAGTCTAGTTATCTAAAAATACAATCAAAGGCACTAAGATGTGCTACATAAGAAATATCGCCCTTTAGCTCTAAAAATTGTTCAGCTTTGTTTTCAAAGCCACCACTTGACTGAGATGAATGACACAAGCAACAATTATCTGAACTACTCTAAGTACTCTTTTCCATCAAAGCAAGCGCAAAAAGGTCTAAGAATAAAAGATGATCAAACACAATATTTAAAAATGCTGTCACATAGACAGAGCAGCTGTAACACGAAACACTGGAACCCCACAGAATGGTTTGAGGAATTTGTATCCATTATGCCACTATTTTTAAGTTATTTAGCACGCACTGAGCAATAACATATGCAAATAAGTTAAAAACTTCATACCTTGCAGGTGTCAACTTAATTTTTTTTTTTAAAAAAAAGAGAACTCCTCCACTCTAACACAGAAAGAAAGAAAAAATCGTACTGCATAAACCAACAACTACTTGGAAAAATGTTTCTGTACACCTGTACAATGCCTCTTCTGTTTAGTGAAATTATAAGAATACATTAGGTTCATTAGTCAGATAAGTAGAAACTAGACCTCAGAAGGAAGTAGCTGTGGCAAACATCTCAGAAGGGACTCTCCCTAGTTTTTTGGGCTGTAGAAGGGACAAGGAATCTGTTAGGAATAACATAGGTTACCTAACGTAGTTTGGGTAAAATAATATATATAGACTATGATAGTGAGTTTAAGTGTGTGTCACTTTAACTGCAAAGCATGTAATTTTGGGTGCGGCTGTAAATCACCATAAGAGGGAGCAAGAGAACTGGATTGATTGCTGGCTTACTGGATTGCTTGCTGACGATGGTGGATTGTTAACTGCGTGTTCTTTGCTGTTGCTGAAGGAAGAAAGGAGGTTTGACTTCTTCATATCTCTACTGAGAAGAGATATATTACTGGACTGATATTTGTAAGTTTACTGACCTCTTTTTCGACACTGGACTTTGCAACTGAATAATCCCCGGATGGACTGAACTAGTGTATGATATATGGACTGTTTGACTATGCTATAAAACTATTACTGGAATAAACTATTTAACTAGCACATTGTATCTGTTTTACTGAGTGTAAACTACAACAACGTTTATCTCACATATTTGCCTGCCTGCCTGACTGCTGTGCAGATTCTGCTAGGGTGTATAGCCCTAACACTGGTTATGGGCCCAGATGCACAGTCAGACTAACCAGGATATAACAGGCTTATATAAAGTGAGAGTTTGTATAGTTACACAATACTGTAAACAGACAGCTGTGTTTTATTAATTATAGTTTAATATCCAGAAAAAGATGGCACAAGTCAATTTACAAAGTTTGTCTCTAATATCCAAACTGGATGGAACAAACTATGTTTCATGGTCTATGAAATGCAGCCTACTTCTACGTAGAGAAGGTTTGTGGAGTATAATTCAAAACCCACCAGAGGTAGATGCTTGGGATCCGGAAGATGAGAATGATGCCCAGAAAATACAAGAATATAAACTGAAGAATGAGCAAGCTCTCTGTATAATAGGACTGACACTCTGTGACCAGCAGCTTGTCCATATTCGTGAAGAAGAAACAGCTGCGAAATGTTGGGAGAATTTAAAGAAGATTTATGTTCGAGACAGTGTAGGAGCACATATAAATCTTACACGGAAACTGTTCAGAACACATCTTCAAAAGAATGGAGACATGTTAACTCATTTAAAAACAATGAAGAGAATTTTTCAGGAACTGCATGAAAAAGAACTTATCTTCACAGAACTCCATCAGGTTTATATAATTTTGTCTTCGTTAGATGAGAGCTATGACGACTATGTAACTTCACTGGAAGTACTGCCAAAGGATAACCTCACATTAACTGACATTACTGGTGGATTAATTGAAGAAGCCAGGAGAAGGCTTGAAAGGGATCAACTCAGAAGGGAACCAAAACAAGAAGATAAAGAATCTACGACAGCATATACAATTAGAAAATGTTTTAATTGTGGAGGAAAAGGTCATTTGGCTAGATTCTGCAAGAAAGGAAAACATCACAATGCCAGCCAGAATGCTAAAAGGCATCAAAAGAATGAAAAATGCTTAGAGTTAGCCATGTATAGCAACGAAACTGTGAATAATAATTTATGGGTTGTAGATAGTGGAGCATCGCACTGCATAACGAAAGATAAGAAAAGATTTGTTAAGATGTCCACGAGTTCACAGCAAATATCGTTAGCTAATGGCTGGAAAATGAAAGCAAAAGGTGAAGGTATTGCACATTGTTCTTGCATAAAAGAAAATGTAAAAATGTTATATGTACCACAACTTAAGTTTAATTTGCTTTCGGTTAGAGTTTTGATTAAACTAGGTTATGTAGTTACCTTTAGGGGAGAAAACTGCATAATAGAAAAGGAAGGTAAAAAAGTGACTGCAACTTTAAAAGGTGAATTGTATGTGTTAAATGATAATTCATTAGAGGTAGCTAACACAGTATATAATAATGTTAAACCTCATGATGAATGCATACATTTATTACACAGACGTTTAGGGCATATAAATTTTAAAATGCTCAAGAAAACGGTTGAACTGTCTGAAGGTATAAAACTAAAGCCTTGCAGTAAGTATCTGCACTGCAATGCTTGCAGTCAAGAAAAAAGCAAGGTAATACCAGCAAATAGAATTAATGGATTTAAGACAAAGGAACCTCTAGAGGTCGTATTTGCTGATATTATAGGTCCTAAAAAACCAAGTGTGGGAGGTGCTCGTTATATATTAAGCATAATGGATCAATATTCCAGATATGGTTTCTGTTATTTAATGAAGAGTAAAACGGAAACATATCAGAATTTCTTTAATTGGTTGAAGTTTGCAGAAAGAAAAACTAAAAGGAAACTAGTAACTCTTGTAACTGATAATGGTACGGAATTTATAAATAATAAATTCAAAAATAGACTGAAGATGGCAGGTGTTGAACATAAAAAGTCTGCACCATATAGGCCACAACATAATTCCTTTATAGAAAGACGAGGCCAAATAATACAGGCAATGGCTCGTACTATGTTGTCGGATTCAGGATTACCTGAAACTTTGTGGGGAGAAGCAATAATGTGTGGTAATCATATATTGAATAATGTTGTTAACTCAACAACAGGTGAATTACCATTCACACGGTGGCATGGTAGAAAACCTGACCTAAGCTACATGCACACATTTGGAGCACCAGCATGGGTGCATATTCCTACACAACTGAGACATAAGGGGCAGCATAGGGCTAAAAAGTTATTCTTTGTAGGTTATGAATCTAATCACAAATCATACAGATTCTGGGAAAAAGGTACACCTAGAGTTTACTGTAGTGCTAGTGCACAATTCCTTGAACATGTAGGATGGGAAAAACTGGAGCAAGATTCAAGTAAGGAAGTAATTATAGAAACCTACAAAAGACCAAAACAACATATCAGTAATAAGAAGAGTACAATTAAAGAGGAAGTACAGGAAGAGCACATAGGACCAGAAGAGGAAGAAATAGATGAACAGGAAGAAATAGATAACCAGGAACAGGTAGTACATGAAAGTCCACCTGTAAGCCCTGTAATACCTAGACGGTCAACACGTGAAACCAGACCATCTGACAGGTACCAAGCAAGTGTAGTTTGCCAAGTTAGTAAAGTTACAACTACTGTTGAAGAACTTAGAATGTATCCAGCAGAACAGGAAAATTGGCATAGAGCAATGGAGAAAGAATTAAATTCATTAAAACAAATGGAAGTATATGAAAATGTTAAATTACCTCCAGGTGAAAATTCCATTGGCTGTAAATGGATATTTAAATTAAAAACAGGTAAAAATGGGACTGTTACCCATAAGGCTAGGTTGGTAGCTCAAGGATTTAATCAAACTGCATGTGATTATGATGAAGTATTTGCACCGAGTCTAAAAGCAACAACCTTGAGAGCAGCTTTAGTGTGGGCAGCTAAGAAGAATTATATTATAAATCACTTAGATGTAGAAACTGCCTATCTGCATGCACCATTGCAGCACACTATATACTTAAAGAAACCTGTAGGAATTAAGGATAATAAAACAAATAATGACTGTTGGAAGCTTAAAAAGAGTCTCTATGGATTAAAACAATCTGGTTACAAATGGAACCAATATATTGTTAAAGAGTTAAACAATATAGGGTTTAAAGCAGGTTTAGCTGATCTATGTGTATTTAAGAAAGAGAAAAATGGAATAGTGTCATTATTATTGTTGTTTACAGATGATATTGCTTTAATTACAAAAACTAATAATGAAGCTACTGAAATAATATCATTATTAAGTAAGAGGATAAAATTAAAGAAATTAGGAGAGATAAAACAGTATCTAGGATTGACAATAAATAAAACCAAAGGTGGCTATAAGATATCTCAAGAGGATAAGATTTATCAATTACTAAAAACATACAAGATGGAACTTTGTAAACCGGCTAAAACTCCAATGAGTCAGGAATTTGGCCACACTGAAGCTCAAAGTCCAAAATTCGATAAGACTATTTATCAATCACTAATTGGTAGTTTATCGTACATTAGTAATTGGTCAAGGCCAGATATTGCCTATGGCGTTAATCAATTGGCAAGATTCAATGCTGAACCCACTGAACGACACTGGCAAGCCACAAAACGTATATTAAGGTATCTTAAAAAGACAATGCACTATGCATTGTATTTGGAGCCAAAAGATGATCTGATTTTAAGTGCATATGCTGATGCAAGTTTTGCAACAGACATAAACACTAGGAAATCAACTTCAGGTACGGCTATACTATTAGGAAAAGCACTGATTGGTTGGAGGTCAATTAGACAGCAACACATAAGTATGTCCACAATGGAAGCAGAATTTTCATGTCTATCTTTATTATGTACTGATTTAATTCTGTATAAACAGTTGTTATTGGATATGGGAATAACTGTTAATGATTCCATTGTAGTGTATGAGGACAATCAAGCAGCCATACGGTTGGCTACGAATATTGCTGTAAAAACGAGATCTAAGCATACAGACCTTAGATATCTGAATGTAAGACAATCTGTAAAAAATGGTTTAATAAGATTGGAATATTGCATGACTGAAGAAAATATTGCTGATCAGTTTACAAAAGCCCTAGGTTCAGTTAAACATAAAGAAAGTTGTGACAACTATGGTTTGAAGTTGTAAATATATATATATATATATTATTATATTACCCAAAAGGGGAGTATGTTAGGAATAACATAGGTTACCTAACGTAGTTTGGGTAAAATAATATATATAGACTATGATAGTGAGTTTAAGTGTGTGTCACTTTAACTGCAAAGCATGTAATTTTGGGTGCGGCTGTAAATTGCCATAAGAGGGAGCAAGAGAACTGGATTGATTGCTGGCTTACTGGATTGCTTGCTGACGATGATGGATTGTTAACTGCGTGTTCTTTGCTGTTGCTGAAGGAAGAAAAGAGGTTTGACTTCTTCATATCTCTACTGCGAAGAGATATATTACTGGACTGATATTTGTAAGTTTACTGACCTCTTTTTCGACACTGGACTTTGCAACTGAATAATCCCCGGACGGACTGAACTAGTGTATGATATATGGACTGTTTGACTATGCTATAAAACTATTACTGGAATAAACTATTTAACTAGCACATTGTATCTGTTTTACTGAGTGTAAACTACAACAACGTTTATCTCACATATTTGCCTGCCTGCCTGACTGCCGTGCAGATTCTGCTAGGGTGTATAGCCCTAACAGAATCTATGAAGATTCTCAGTCATAATTGTCCCAAGGGTGTTCCCCCACCACCACCAAAAAAATGTAATTGGACTGTTTTGGTTTTTTCTTTGAAAATGTTTTGCTTCTCATCCAAGAGATTTAGAGGGCCATGAATTAAAATTTGGATCTATGGTATGACAAAGTTAAAGTTAATGTTGATTTAAATAATCACTTTGTTAGACATGCCATATCGAGTTTGGAATAAATATAAAACAAGGTTCTCTATGAAGTTGTCCAGGGGTGGGATTCTACCAGTTCGCACCTATTCGCTAGAACTGGTTGTTAACATTGGAGAACCAGTTGTTAGAAGAAATTACTGGCCTAATCCTGTAAGGAAGGCAGGAAGGAAACATTCTGGTGTTGCTTACAGAAACTGCCTCTCTGTTAACCCTTATTACATTCTTGGAAGTACTAGACTTCCTGTCTCAGGAACATCTCTGGAGTTTTTTTCCCCTCCTTTGCTAGTACTTTGCTTGTGTGGAGTGCCCATTTAAAGTTATAATGGCACTGAAAAAAGTGACTTATGACCATTTTTCACATTTATGACTGTTGCAGCATCCCTACAGTCATGAGAGGCTAGGCAAGGAAATGTATGCCTCAATGTGAGTGATATTGAGTTGGCCACACCCAGCCAATAACATGACCACCAAGCCACGCCCACCAACTAAGCCACGCCCACAGAACCGGTTGTTAAAATATTTGAATCCCACCCCTGAAGATGTCTCTTTGAGTGTCTCCCAGGAAACTTTTTAGAGAAAAGAAATGGTGGTAAAGCCAGACTGGTAGACTTATGGTAAAATAATATCTTTCAACTCTGATGACCCTACCCTAAAGTTGAGGGAAGAGCTTGAATTAGAAGGCTACATTTGACATTGGTTTACATACCAACAACTGAAAGAAAGATTTAAACCAGATAAAAAAGAGTTATAGGTTTGGTTTTCATGAATTGGAAATCTTAACTTTGTGGTAGCAATGAACAGATTATTGCTAAGATTTATAAAACGTTACTGAATCTGAATTTGGAAAGTGAACATGTAAAACATTGTATGATTCAGTGGGCAAGGAACTTTGGATATAACGTGATGCTTGAACAATGGGAAAATATGTAGACGAAAGGTTTAAAATTCATACTAAACAGTAATTTAAAAGAAACATTTTATAATATGTTGTATCATGGGTATTTAACACTGGATCTAGAATGTATAAAGGTATTTCAAATGAATGTTGGAAATATAAAAGTAAAGAAGAGACCCTTTATCATTTATGGCATACATTTGATAAAGCAAAGAAATTCTGGAGTAAGATCCATATTTTAATACAGAAAATTCTTAAAACAAAGATAAAAGATGAAACCAGAAACTCTTCTTTTGGGGTTAATGGACAAAGACTTGGGAAAAAAATTGGAACTTTGATCTTATATATGTTGACAGCAGCAATGGAAGGATATTTGGATCCACACCATGGACGAATGGCTGCAGAAGTTGATGGAGTTGGCAGAGATGGCTAAATTGACTGTTTTGATCAAAGAAAAGAATATAACTACTTTTGTTGCTACATGGAGACTGCTTCTGGACTTTGTTCTTAAGGTGGAAAAAATGAAACTTTGATTTTGGGTTTTACTGATTAGATTGACGTGTTGCTGCAGAAATGGCTAGTTTATATTACACACTAGCTTCCCCCACTGTGTCCTCCTGTGTGCTTTTGTATTTTTATATTTTATTCTATAATCTAATAACATGTTTAAAGACTGCAACTACTTGGAGGGATACTTCTGTGCATCAGGGAAACTGGCTACAATCCCTCTTCTGTTTAGCAAAATTATAAGAGTACATTAGGCTTCATTAGTCACATAAATAGAAACTAGACCTCAGGAGGAAGTAGCTTTGGCAAACATCTCGGGAGGGACTCTCTCTAGTTTTTTGGTCTGTAAAAAGGGACAAGGAATCTATGGAGATTTTCAGTCAGCCAGGTCAGGGGTGTCAAACTCAAAGCCTGTGGGCCAGATCTGGCCCAAGGGGTGCTTAGATATGGCCCATGGGGCCACCCTGGAAACAGCGAAGGACTGGCCCATGTTGCCTCTGCCAGTGAAAATGGAGCTCCCAGCCCTCCCGGGCTCTCTTTTTCCTGGCAGAGGGCTGCAGGAGGCAGTCCCAGCATAAAACAAAGCCCATGAGGATCGCACACGGGCTGCAGGATGTCAGGCTGGCCATGGCCACTCCCACTCCAGCCAAGCTGACTCACCCCACCTGACGTCAAACACAATCCTTCTGTGGTGCTCAATGAAATCGAGTTTGACATCCCTGATCCAGATCATAGTTGTCCCAAAGATGTTTTTTTTCTCCCAAAAATGTAACTGGACTATCTTGGTTTTTTTCTTTGAAAATGTTTAACTTCTCATCCAAGAAGCTTCTTCAGTTCAGAACTGAAGATTATTCTTGGATGAAAAGTGAAACATTTTCAAAGAAAAAACCAAGACTGTCTTGTGGAAAAAGCACCTTTGGGACAAGGAAGAAATATACTTTCAGCCTTCAGTTTTTGTTAGTATAACCTTAAAATAAAATAGGATTGGCTCATCTGGACTTTATCTGGACAACCTCAGAAGGTTGACATGAGAACACAGCACTGCTTTTATTATTTTGATAAAAGCATTGGCAGATATTGCCTAGGGTTCATCTATGCCCTTTCTAGAATGAGGAGGAAAAAGAATAATAACGGATAAAGAATAATTTTACAAAATCTTTTCCAAATTCTTGCGGAAGTGGAAAAAGACAAAACATTTATTCTTGGATATCTGAATGAAATGATAAATTTTGATTATATCAAGGGAGGAAAGATAGAAAGCTTTTAGAAAAAATGTTCCAATATACAGGTAGTCTTCGACTTTTGACCACAACTGAGCCCAAAAGTTATGTTGTTAAATGAGATGTTTGTTAAGTGAATTTTGCCCCATTTTATGACTTTTCTTGCCACAGTTGTTAATTGAATCACTGAAATTGTTAAAATAGTTACATAGTTGTTAAGTGAATCTGGCTTCCCCATTGACTTTGCTTGTCAGAAGATCACAAACAGCGATCACATGACCCTGGGACATAGCAACCATCATAAATATGAACCAGTTGCCAAGCTTCTGAATTTTGATCACATGACCATGGGGATGCTGCAAAGGTTGTTACTGTAAAAAAATGGTTGTAAGTCACTTTATTGAGTGCTGTTGAAACCTGTTTGTTGTAAGTCGAGGAATACCAGTTTATATGACATAGGGACAGAGGTGGTATTCAGCAGGTTCTGACTTGTTCTGGAGAACCGGTAGTGGAAATTTTGAGTAGTTTGGAGAACCGGCAAATACCACCTCTGACTGGAGATTTTACGGTATACTTCCCCTGCCATGCCCACCAAGCCACGCCCACAGAACTGGTAGTAAAAAAAATTGAATCGTACCACTGCATAGGGAGATTGCATAATCCAAAAGATTATACTTTCTTCTCAGCAAGGCATCAGATATGTGTGTGACACTAACACTACCATTTGGGAAGCAACTAAAGCATACATGAGGAATGATCACATTTGTTTAAAAAAGAAATGAAACAGCAATTATACTGCAGAACAGGGTGTCAAACTCAAAACCCCGGGGAGGGGCGGATACAACCCGTGAGGTGCTTAGAACTGGCCTGTAGGGCCACCTTGGACATAGTGAAGGAACAGCCTGCGGTGCCTCTCCCAGTGAAAATGGAGCTTGGGAACTGCAAGCTCAGTTTTCACTGATAGAGGTTTGCAGGAGGCCATCACAGCCAAAAACAGAGCTTGGGAGCCTGTTTTCACTGGCAGAGTGCTTGGGCCACCACAGGCACCCCCAACACAAATGATGTCAAGCTGGCCATGCCTACCCTGGCCATGAGCACCCCCAGCCCCCTGAGGTCAAACATACCCCTGATGCAGCCCGCAATGAAATTGAGTTTGATATCCCTGCTCTAGAAGTTACTTTTGCATTTTGCCACAGTGAGGAATTCTTGGTCATGTTGTAGCTTTAATGCAGGAGGGGGTTCTTTTTGGGGGGGGAACAGCCCAATATACTATTTACAGTTTGGCTGAACTGCATTTAATACTGTTGGAATTGCAGCTTTGAGTCAGCTACTTTGCTGTGGGATGGATTCCACTTTTATTGTTGCCTTCCACACACAGCTTCTGTCTGCAGTTACTAAATCCTTGTGACAAGAAGTAACTATCTAAGTCATGATACATGACTTAGCTCTTGGGTTTCTGAGAGCAGCCTGCAAAGGAAGGATTAATATTTGTATGTTATCATTAGTTTCACATGCTGCACTGCAACCAGGGACAGAATGAATTTGTAATCTGCTTCTGGATATCCTGCGTGGTAAGATTAATTTGAAAAACTTTCTTTGGGAAATTTGCCATGAAAGAAAAAGCCTTTGAAATATGTATAGCACTTTAAAGGAAGAATACATGTTTCTTTTTGTGTAATGGCCTCCAAAATATTTTTTGCCCTTTGATTAATTTTAAGTTAATTCATTCTGCAAACTGTATGTCTTAACTGACTGTATAATAATACTGAATGAATTTTCTCTTTAGGTCACAGTGAGGATAATGACAATAATGACAGGAGTACTTAGCTTATCTATGGTTATACTTTTATAACCATAGAAGCAAAGACAAAAAGAAAAATGACATTAAAATGTGCAGATTTCCAGAGCTATAAAAATTAAACTTTGCTGACAGTTCCATGATAATATATTCTTGCTCTATCAGGAATGCACATTCAAGTTATTATTATCACTTGACCTTTAACAAACTTTTATTTATCCATTACATCCAAATTTATTTTACCGTGTTATTAACAATTCAACAGTATATATTTATTTAAAGTATGTATACACTGTTTTCACCTAAAATTTTCAAAGCAGGTCTTCTAGTCCACCCCTCTGCTTGTTGTGGTTAGCCAGCAGCATGTGCGGATGGCTGAGGAGAGCGATGACTCAGATGAGGGGCCAAGACCATTAGGGAGTGGACTGCTGCCTTCAAAGATTGAGGGGGCTGGCAGCAGGGATGAGGAGGTTCCCGAGGAGCCTGTGCCAAGTGTGCATGTGTGCAGGATTGCTCGTAGAAAAGAGCAGCTACAACAGCACGGGCAATTCGGGAGTAAGGCTGCAAGGTAATGGACCCTCCTTCAAGAAGATAAAAGCCAGCTGTGAAAGGAGCATGCTTCGCAGAAGGCAAAGATGTTTTGAAACTCCAGCCTTGTGGACATTCCAGTATCCTGAGTTTGTATTTGAAGATTCTTGTATTGCACATTATTTCTTGTCTGTTATCTTTTGGCAAGTCTAGCACAGTTTGGCAAGGCTTGTGCTTATCACAGCTAATTATTTTGTAAAAGCATTACAAGGTTACTATTCTTTTTGCATTGTGTTTGATTTGTTGGGAAAGGGTGTGGGTCAGAACACTGCTCAAGCTGGGAAACCTGTATCATTTCAGACAAATGGTAGTCCAGCCTCTTTTTGAAAGCCTTCAGTGATGGAACACCCACAACTTCTGAAGGCAAGTTATTTCATTGGTTGATTGGTCTCACCCATTAGGAAATTTCTCCTTACTTCTAAGTTGCTTCTCCCCTTGGTTAGTTTCCAACCATTGTTTCTTGTCTTGCTTACTGGAGCTTTGGAAAATAACCCCCCCCCATCTTTGTAGGAGCCCCTCAAATATTGGAACAGTGCCATCATGTCCCCATTAGTCCTTCTTTTTATTAGACTAGACATATCCAATTTCTGTAAGTGTTCTTCATACATTTTTGCCTCCAGCTCTTTTCTGCACTCTGTCCAGAATCTCAACATCTTTTTTGTGTTGTGGGCACCAGAACTGGCTGCAATAGTCCAAGTGTGGTCTTACTAAGGCTTTGTAAAATGGTACTAGTACTTCACATGATATGCTAACAAATATGCTGCTTGATGATCAGTTCGAACATTTTGCCCAGTATAGATGTGACATATCTAGGTTTTTTCTGAGTCGTCATTTCCCTTTTTGAAAAAAGGGAATGACATTTAGTTTTCTCCAGTTTTCTGGAATCTTTCAAAGGTGATGTTGTTTTTCTGGTTCCTATGGAGCCAAAGAGTGGGTATGTTTTACAACAAATAGGTAGTGTTTCCAATAGTGAATAAAACAAGCCAGCATAGGATGGCTGAGGAAGAATATAAAGATTCAGGCATTATATGCTCAGCTCAGATCCTATATGATTAAGGTACTTAACTTTCTCTGGTCCTTACTTTTCAGAGTGGAAGCCCAAGAGGCTGTATTTCTATGTTTAAGAAGTCATGAGGTTGTTTTGTACACTGATTTTCCCCCTTTATTTTTTTCCCCCTGAAATGGAAAGTTTCTGTCTCGCTCTGTTCACTTCTCTTAATCATTCTCCAAAACTGCCTGTCATAATGCTCTGTGCTTGACTGAAAATTGACGTAAGAGCGGCTCTTAATAGCTCTGTAAAAACAAATATATTTTTGTATACTACTAATCATCCCGGTAGTTACTTCACTGAAGTTTTAGAATATTAATTTGGTGTGTTCCATTTCAACACTATTAATTTTAAAACAGTTAGTCCCTTTTAATAATTGAAATAATACAGTCAAAAGACGAACAGAGATAGATGCAAAATATGAAATGCTAGCATTTACCTCTGTTTGTCTTTTGACCGTATGATTTAAACTATTAATTTTGTTTATTAAACAAAAATGATAAATATTTTGCTCTGGCTATAGTGTATTTCAGACTAGAAGGAGACTGATTTACTGAATGAATTAATAATGCCTAAGCTATATACAGGTAGTACTCGAGTTATGGCCACAATTGACCTCAAAATGTATGTTGCTAAGTGAAACATTTGTTAAGTGAGTTTGCCCCATTTTACAACTTTTCTTGCCATAGTTGCTAAGTGAATCATTGCATTTTTAAAGTTAGTAACATGGTTGTTAAAATGAATCTGGATAGTTTGTTGATTTTGTACGTCAGAAGGTCTCAAAAGCATGAACCTAGGACACTGCAACCGTCATAAATATGAGCCGGTTGCCAAGCATCTGAATTTTGATCATGTGACTATGGGGATGCTGCAATGGTCATAAGTGTGAAAAATGGTCATAAGTCTTTTTTTCTGTGCCATTGTAACTTTGAACAGTCACTAAATGAACTGTTGTAAGTTGAGGGCTACCTGTATTTTAGCTTTTGAAAACTGTAAAAAGAAACTACACTAAAAATGGTAGTAATAATATTCTGTTCTCTAGTACAAAGTACATATAGAGTATGCTTTCTTAATGGATTTCCTTATACTTCCCAAAAATGGAATATCTCCTTTGGATAAAAATGTATAAACCAACAGTCTTCTTTCATAGGGTGAATAAGAATTCCTGAATGTACAAGACTGAGAGTTCAAAGCTTGGATTGCATCCATTTATCAATTTATAGCTGGTATACTTTCTGTCCACAGAATGATTTAAAATGTAAAATGGCTTGTTGTTAAAACCATAATAGGTAAACAGTGAAATTCTATAGCTAGTCCTCAACTTATGACGACTGAGCCCAAAATTGATGTTGCTAAATGAGAAATGTGTTCAATATGTTTTGCTCCATTTTACAGCTTTTCTTGTCACATTTGCTAAGCAAATCACTGCAGTTGTTAAATTAGTAATATGGTTGTTAAGGGAATCTGGTTTCTCCATTGACTTTGCTTGTCAGAATGTTGCAAAAGGAGATCACATGACCACACGACACTGCAACTGTCATAAATGTGAGTCGATTGTCAAGCACCTGAATGTAAATCACGTGAGGCTGCAATGGTCATAAGTGTGAAAAATGGTCATAAGTCACTTTTTAAAGTGCTGTTGTAACTTCAAACCATCACTAAGCTAACAGTTGTAAGTCGAGACTATCTGTATTTATGTATAAAGTTATACTGCAACTTTATTGATAACCAGTCAATAATTCCTCTACTTCACCAAGAGACTAAATATGTGCTGCAGAGTGTATTAGCTTCAAGCAATAAGCCAATTTAGGATTTTTTTAATATAACAGTTGCAGTTGGAAGATCATGACTGCAGTAACAATGCAATATTTTTATTTCTGTCAAATGTTATTTTACAACTAAAATAAGGCATACAATATGACAAAATTTAAAATATAAAATACCAGATTAAAATATGTACAAGTTAACCAGAACTTGCCCAGCAAGCAGCAACATTAATTGTGTTCTATTGTGCTGCTATGAGGTCCTCAAATGGCAAGTATACATTTGTGCTGTTGTCTGCCTGTCACCACAATCGCAAATGGTAGAAGCCACTGGATAGTGTCTCTGAGTGCCTCTGAGTTCAGAGTGCCTCTGAATCTTGTATTTGGATGCAGTCTAGATACATATAATAAGTATCAGCAGTATTGGCATTGATTTCCAATTTCCTTGTAATCAAACCATGCACAGATAAATATATCCATTCACTCGACAAGGTAATAACAACATTTAATCATTTTATTCCGATCTTCTTCATTAAGTGATCCAGTTGCATAAACCAATCATTTGTCTCTTAGTTTCCATTATTTAATGCATATATAATGAAAAGTATTACACCCAATTGGAAGTTCTAGAGTCTCTTAACTTGTTACTGATTAAACTTTTGTTGTTAGTGTCTTGAATACTCATTTGGAAGATAGAACATGATTATCCAAACTATAACACTTCTTTTATTAAATAAGAAAGCATTTCTGAGATTCATGAACTTAAATAAAGGTATTTTTTCCATTTTATGAATCATGTATTATCCTATGAGAACACTCTCTGTTTTTAGCAATTGACTTAGATTTCATAGGTATTACTTCACAATGTCAGCAAGGAAATTCAAATAATATAAATTAATTATAAATAAAATGGAGTTTGGAGTTCGTATCCGGTAGAATTAAATTACAATTTTCATTAAGGCTATGTTCATCAAAATTTAATGCCTGCACTAAAACATTGATTTACATGGAAATAAATTTCAACACAAAACCTGGCTAAAAATATATATTATGATTTATATTTTTAGGCAATACACTGAATGATATGGGAGTCCTTCAGATTAAAAGAAAACATTCTGCTGTGCAGTTCACCTGTGGACATGGAAGTGGAGCCCCAGACTAAAAAACACAGAGTCTAGCACAGTGGGAACACTGGAACTCCATTGTTGTAATAACTGTGGGGTTTATTTTTATTCCAAAAAATATTATTTATTTATTTATTTTTATTTATTTGATTTGCCAATTGTTTACAAGATAATAAGTATAAATGTATACATAGTTGTGAATACATGAAATGGGTACATATAAGAAAAATAAAAGAATAAGAGAAACAATAGGACAGGGACGGTAGGCACGTTGGTGCGCTTATGCACACCCCCTACAGGCCTCTTAGGAAAGGGGTGAGGTCAATAGTAGACAGTCTAAGGTTAAAGTTTTTGGGGTTTGGGGAAGAAACTACAGAGTCGGGTAGAGTATTCCAGACATTGACCACTCTATTGCTGAAGTCGTATTTCCTGCAATCAAGTTTGGTGCGGTTTACTTATTAAATTACTTATTACACTCAAGCTAAAATTTTTAGAGAGTGTTAGTGGTTCCAGCTCTACTCTGTAGGAACCTTAGTTAAGTTTAACATGATTTGCTAACTAAATGTATGCAGGATTACTACTTAATGCAATCTATGCACTGTAGTAGATTAAGATAGTGGACTGTTAATATGTAGCATGGTGTTTAATTCTGAGTAACCTTGTAGTACAGTTACATTATCTGCTTTATTGTTTGCCCCTCAAAATACATTGATAGTGCATAAAATGTTCAGTGTGCTTTAAGGAATAAATTGCTAATTTTGGAGTTTTTGCAGCAATTATTCATTTATGTAATATACACATAATCCTCATTTAGCAACCGTAATTGGACTGGCAATTCAGATGTTCAGCGATACAGTTGCTAAGTAAACCATCACTGTACTTAGCAGTTTTACTTGCGAAGGTTGTAAATATGAGGAAAATGAAGATATATAACATGTGCATACATATTAATCATCTTTATTAAGTGATGCACTTTAGGGTTGTTCCAGCTTTTGGTAGCACACTTTATTCAAGGGCCTCTAATCCTACTGCTTCAATTATATGAATTCAACACTCTTTTAAGTGCTCACTATAATTCCTTCAACTGTTCCCTCACAATAACTGAGCATGTACTCAGATATTTCTAGTAACTGGATAAGATCTGAAACAAAACTATAAACGCAATCAGCTGAAAGGGCGTACATACTATTGCAATTCCTGCAATTTAAACATTTATGAATGTCGTTTGAATCTGGGTATACTTGCTGAAGCGTGGTGATTTGTTTTTCAGATTTTCCATGTAAATTCACAGACTCAAATAATACTACACATTTTTCCTCAATGAAGAACATGCCATCATTTACACTGAAAAAAGCAATAGGTCTATCTCCAGGAATAAATAGGCCCATATCTAAGATGAGGGGGAAAAAACAATTAAAAAAAATCAAAACCAGTGAAAAAATATGTCAATTCCCAGAATATTTTTAAAGAGGCATTTTTTATTTAAAATATTTTAAAGACAATCATTAACATGACACTGTTGTGCAATATTTCATTAGGGATCCAGCCCTGATTTAAACAAGGATTACAGGTGGTTTTTTTTTTACAATACTATATGTGTAAATCATTCCATTCAAGATTTTATTATTATCTAGTTTTAATTAAGAAAGCCTTGTTTCAGATCCTCTTATAAATTTATGAAACATATAAAACAGCACCTGTTTTCTGTTTCAATAGAAATAGAAAAAGAGGTTTTAATAAGACAGCTGAATTAATGACATCATTCTATCCAACATAATGGAAAATCAGTATCTAAGTATCAGAAACTAAGTGATTATTTGATTTTCTTAGGTCTTGTATTTTGAGTTCTTACTGGGAATAACACTTCAAAGCCTCAATATGAAAAGATTAGACTTTTTTGTCTTATACAGAACTGAATTTTGAGACTTGAAAAAGACTTATTTATTTATTAAATAAATAAAATGCTTGTAAGGAATCATAACAATTACTGTCTTTTGGTACCTCACAATTTAGAATATAGTTAGTTACCTTCCTATATTTAGTAGGTACAATGTGACAAAAAGCTGATCCTTGAACTTATATATAAAAGTATTTTATTCCATAAGATATTTATTTCACAAATGAAGTGATTTACAGAACTGAAGCTCACACCCTGAATTACAATAGGTAGTAACCATGCTCGTCACATACACTGTTTCCCTGTCAACAGAGCCCTGTATCTATGTATCCACTGTGGTTATCTTGCCACCTTCCTATCACTTACTGCAGTGGTGTCAAACTCGATTTCATTGAGGGCCACATCAGGGTTGTGTTTGACCTTGAAGTACTGGGTGTGTGTGGCATGGATGGGTTGGGCATGGCCATAGTGGGCATGACACAAGACCGCACCTTAGAACACATGATTTTATACACTCATAAAAATCGAGAGGCGTACATTTCTGTGGTTTTTTTTTTAATACATATTTGATCTACTTGATCACCCTATGAGGAAAAGACCAGATCAAGAAACTGACTCCATAGCAGAGGTGGTATTCAGCAGGTTCTGACCAGTTCTGGAGAACCGGTAATGGAAATTTTGAGTAGTTTGGAGAACGGCAAATACTATCTCTGACTGGAGATTTTACAGTATCCTTCCCCTGCCACCAGGGGTGGGTTTCTACCGGTTCTGTCCACCTCTGTAGAACCGGTAGCTCTGAAGAGCAGCAGACATAGAACCAGTTCTATGTCTGCTGATGTTTTTGCCCACCTGCCCACCTGGGCTCTTACCTGATCTTTATTTCCTGATTTTTCAACTTCAGCTGCCAAACAAGGCACAGCTGCAGTTAAAAAAGCAGGAAAAGAGGGCTGCTTCAAAGGCTGCTTCTCTGCACGCAGCATGCTGATAACTGTTGTGTTGGTAGATCGGTCCCAAGAAGAGACGCGAGGCAAGTGACTTTTAAAAGCTCTTTATTAATTAGGTAGATCTGCTTGCTTGGCTCGGATCGGCAGCGGCTTATATTGGTCTCGCACAGGGTGCTGCGGCCAATGGCAGCCGTTCGAATCTCCCGCGATCGGCTCGGCCAATCGCGGTTGCTTCGTAACGGCCAATCAGTGACGCACACTTGACCAATCAGGTTGCTGTGCGTCTCAGCCAATCCGAACGCAGGTTTACAAGAATGCAAATACAGAACAATAACGATTTACAGGCGCGCAGCTCCAGCATGCAAGGAAGCTCATAAATCATGAACCAGTAGTTAATCCTGTTGTATCCCACCCCTGCCTGCCATACCCACCAAGCCACACCCACAGAACCGGAAGTAAAAAAAATTGAATCCCACCACTGCTCCATTGGAAGACTAGAACTATAAATTAGTGACATAGGTTATAGAAGCAAAATCCTGCAAGCCTGAAAAGTAAAATATTTTACCTTTCCTCCCTTTTATAACCTTCTAAGTGAAGGACAGCCTCCTGCAGCACTCTGGCAGCTAAAACATGGGCCGGTCCTTTTCTATTTCCAGGCTGACCCCACGGCCTGTGGGCCTTGAGTTTGACACCCCTGTATTACTGTATAACTGCTCTGTGTTCTTAGAACTTGGGATCATAATGTCAAAATCCACTAAGCAAAATGGATGGGAATGTCCAATCTCCCATTATTTCTATTCTGATTATCTGTGGCTAGCAAAGAACTAAATTAATTCAAATCCAATGGACAGTAATGATTCCACATTGCTCAATTTGATAATCTGCTTGATCTGTAGTCCTAGTTGTTAATTAGTAAAACAGAGCACCTTAAGAACTGCTACATAAGAGTGTACACTTAGCTTGCTTCCATTATTTTTAATGACTTTCATCAGCTGTATGTTGTGATGAAAACTTCAAATATTTTCGCCACAGAAGGGCTTTCTTTTTATGACTAATTTTATTCCCTAATGCTAACTATTTTTTACAGAAATTAGAGAAACCAAGTTGTTCAAATTATTCACAGCATCTCCAATTTCAGTGGAATATTCTGTGTAATTTTGGCTATTGCCTTCCTCAATAAAATATAGCAAGTGATGAAAATTGATACTGTCTTAGCAGTCAAAATACAGTCAGAGATATCGGCTTTATTTCAAGAAGCTGAAGACATGAATTCTTCCGTCATTGACACTGTCTCATTAAGCAGCTTAAATGTGAACAAAAAACATGTAGGTACAAAAAAGTTATAGATACAAGGACTGGACTTATTAATTTTCTAGGACATATTCCTTAACAACCATGTTTGAAGCCTGGAATCATCGTGCTGGCCTGCTACACAGACTCAGTGGCAAGGATAGCCTTTTATCAACTTTATCTGATATGTCCATACATGTAGGAGAGAAATTTAGCTTTAATGTACCCAAACCAACTAGTATTTGCTTTACCATTAGCAGAGAATCCTTTGTATATCATCTACAACAGCAGAGAATCCTTTGTATATCATATATAACTAAAGCTGCTAATCTAGTCTTATCTCTGTTACTGAAAAGTACTTTATAAAAACATAGATTGTCCAAAGCCATAAATAACCATTAGGGATGATGACCAAAGCATCTATACTTTGCATAAATTTATCATTGAATGAAGACGATGAATCAGCAAATAAAACAAAAGGGAGAGGGAGAAGGAATATATGTATTATGTGTCTGTGAAAATCAGATAAAGAGAAGGCTATAACAGATCTTAATAAAGGAGTCCTGATTTGGTGGAGTTTATTTACTTAGTTAAACAATATATCTGGGTGGCTAACAATAAATAGCATTACCAGTAATGCAAGCAATTAAAAACAAGTACAGTAACAATTTACCACTGGTGTTTCATGGGTATTTATTTATTTGTTAAATTTATTTGCTACCTTTCTCACTCTAGGCAGCTCACAGAAATATAAAAGGAAGAAAAATGAAAGGAATATTAAACAAAACAGAAGTAAAGTAATAGAACAATGAAATAAACAATGACAAAGGAACACAGCAGGAACAATACATCAATATGCTAGCCAAATATATCTTGTTTGGCTTGACACACACAAGACTGCCCTCACTGTGTTGTTCTGGAGCAATTGCCACCTTCAGATTCTCTTGAAGGGCAAACCCATGTACAGTGATTTGTAGCGGTTAAAAAAAAAGACGTGATTAAGGCAAAGTGACCATAAGAAGAACCTCCTGATCAAAAAACAGGGGCAATTGGCATAGAAAGCAGATGTGATCAAATCATTTGTTCCTTAATCTTAACTCTAGGACAGGGGTCCCCATACCAGAAACCAGGCTGCACAAACTGGGCAGCTTCACTTATTTGAAGCCGCATCTGTGGGATACAGGCAGCATGCGAAACCACACTTCCTTTGGTCCTCAGAAAAACCTGTCTCCATGGAATTGGTCCCTAGTGCCCAAAAGATTGGAAGCCATTGCTCTAGGAGAACTCCAATTTGTGCATAAACTCTGTTTTCCATGCCAAGTTAAAAATTGGAAGTTTTCAAATCCCGGGACACTCAAAATCAACAGATGCTTAGTCTTTAGTAAAGAAAACAACAATTTATAAACAACAATAACAGTCAAAAATAGCAACAGCAATAGCACTTAGACTTGTATACCGCTTCAAAGTGCTTTACAATATTATCTGAGCATACTGCAATGTCAGCATGCTGCCCCAGCAATCTGGGTCCTCATTTTATCAGAAGGATAAAAGATACAGTTACTGTATGATATCTATTTAAGTCTGAAATTTTAAGAGAAGCAAAGTATGTAATCAAAGAGCAAGGTTCTATTAGGATTAAAAGTGGCAGATATGATGATTCGGAATAACAACAACAATAATAACATCACAAAATATCATAACCTTGCCATTGAAACTATGCAATTATGGATGAAGCATGTGACAGTGATACCCATTGTCATCGGGGCACTTGGTACTATGTCCAAGAATTTTATAAAATACATCAAGAAATTGCAGCTTCCTGCAATAACACCAGTGGAACTGCAAAAAACTGCACTACTTGGAACATTGTACATCTTAAGAAGGTAACTGGTTGATACCTAGGACGCTGGCAGCAACCCATATCAACCATTAGCAGCAGTCAGTGGTATTTGTGATGCATTTTTGAATGTTTAGTTGACTGAGTTTCATGTTTAATGAATAAAGTATATAACACAAACAAAAACAACAACAACAATAATAAATAGAAGTGAGTGCAGAGAGCCAAATAAGGGAATTTAAATTACAAATAGATTTTTTAAAACTTTTTTTTACATAATAATATGCATGTAAGATATAGATGTTATAATTCAATAAATATTAAAATATTGGCTTATGGAACATCTATTTAAGATACGTTTGAAGACTGAAAAATATCTGATAGTTCCCCTGTAGAAAGGAAATGTAAAAAGAATAAACAGAGAGAATTTAATTTATTAAGTTTGCTGAGGAGGCTATCTAGCAGAACACCAATTGAGAGGATACAAGAGGTGAGAGAATGAGCAAAAATCAGGATATCAAGTGCAATTAGACTTATGTGGTCTGGTGTAATAAAATATTGTTTGCCTAAAGAAGCAAAAGTAACTATGCATAAGAGCCTGCTCTTGCAGACATTGTTATATGAAAGTGAGAACTGGGTATAAGAGATAAAATTACATCAAATGTAGTAAGAATGGAGTATTTTGGACATCTATACGGTAAAACTAGAAGAGACAGAGTTAAGCATGAATGGATGTTGAATAAACATAGACTGAATGTGGAAGTGAATAACCAGTATGAACAAAGTAATTGAGGTGATTTGGTCACACAGTGAAAACATCCAATGATAAAAATTTAAACTGATCTGTGAGGGAATAATAAATAGACTGAGTGAAAGAAGAATATTGAAAAAGTCATGGCTGTATAGACATGATTAGATCCCCAAATAAGCAGAGGTAAGAAGTTTAAAGGGGGAAAAAAAACCTAAAATGGTGTATGGACAAGTAGAAGCAAAAATGGAAAAGTATGGCACAAAAGAATATTGTAAGCTTTTGTCAAAATTATTAAAGCTTTGTGGTTCCCATGTTTTTTTTTCTCTCTCTCTGTCTCTCCAACAATCATCTCTACTTCTGAGAGATATTGAAAGATTTGATGTAAACTATTTGCAATATTTTTTACTTTTCTGTTCCTCCCCCTCTTTTCTTGCCTTAATTTTGCTTACATTTCTGACATATTTTTTTATTTAGCATAATGTTGCTTGCTAAAAATGTTACACAGTACAATAATAGAAAATATCTTGGGGGATGCATTCCTGATATTTTTATTTATTTTTATTTATTTGATTTGCCAATTGTTTACAAGATAATAAGTATAAATGTATACATAGTTGCGAATACATGAAATGGGTACATATAAGAAAAATAAAAGAATAAGAGAAACAATAGGACAGGGACGGTAGGCACCTCTTAGGAAAGGGGTGAGGTCAATAGTAGACAGTCTAAGGTTAAAGTTTTTGGGGTTTGGGGAAGAAACTACAGAGTCGGGTAGAGTATTCCAGACATTGACCACTCTATTGCTGAAGTCGTATTTCCTGCAATCAAGTTTGGTGCGGTTTACTTTGAGTTTGTATATCTTTTGAATTAAGATATTTAAGACATGCTGATGTAGCTTAATATTCAATTTTTGAACCAAGCTATTCTAAGGCTCATGGGATAAACTGAAAAAGAAAATATACTGTGCTTTATGGTAAATAAGAATAACAAACTCAAAATGTTTGAGGAAATAAAACATAAATATATATTGTACGTGATTTTGTAATTCACAAGAATTTAATGTTTCATCCAGTTATCTAGGCAGCCTATCTATATGTTTGTTTATGGTTATGGTTTGTCATCCCATCTACATTTTCCAAGCCTCTTCAATATTTAATGAAATATCAGATGCAAAATAAGGTGTATAGTACCAGTTTTGGTCAAACTGCTATTAATGTATGATAGAAGAACATGCAAACCTTTGAGGATCTCCTCTCTCTCTCTCTTTCATGAATGCAATTAATGAATCATTAAATTAATAAAACTATGACATTTTAAACAGTGCACCAGGACTAACAAGGATAGGGTTGGGAACTAAAGGTTTTAATCAGGATATTTCCTTGCTTGGTATCATCTTGATCCTAATTTGCATTATTCTGACTGCAGTTTAAATGTTTACAAACTAAAAATGAAAATTTAACATTCAGTTTGACTCTACAGGTACATTTTAAGAGTAACAGTTTTGCTGAAAATAATGAAATTTATTTTGTATAGAATCGATCACTTGACAAATTAAAATGTATAACTAATCTATTTATATAGCCGAAAACATGATATTCTATTTATTAAACTGAACTGTTCAACATAGTAGATAGGATTGAACTCCTGGCAGTGGGCAGTCGGCCTGCAGTACTGCATTGTCACCTTGGCACTATCATGGCTCTTATAAAATCTAATTTATTAGAAAAAAAATTCTTATTTGTGTTAATCAATGTCCCTATTTCAGCATTTTGGATTTTTTTTTAAAAAAAAAAATAGCTAGGGTTTGCTATTCTGGCTTCCCCTTAATTAATAACTTCATTTAGGGCTTTGTGAAAAATTGTACCAGATTTTCTACATGTATATGCACTATTCAAGTTTTAATATCAGGTCTTAGCAATGTTGATGGTAAATATCTAAATCAACAGCAATAGCATGTTGAGTATTGTGTACATGAACCGCTCCCCAAACCCAATCCTGCAGTATTCTTTCAAAAACTCCATAATTAGTATCTTTACATTTATTCATTCATCAAATGTATGCCCCACCCCAATCTAAATAGACTCTTAGTGGCTTACACAAAATAATACAAACACACATACACACACACACACAGAGACATTATTTTCCACAAAAAATCACTTGCCAGCTAAAAGAAACCTTTATTAACACAGCGATGTTGTGCATGTTATTGAAAAGCAAATACATTGCATGTAGATGAGAAGTAACTCCAGTAAGCTATATTTAAGAGGGTAAGAGAAAAATGGAAAGATTGAGTGAGGAGTTATTGTTTACTTAAGAAAATGATTGTCCAATTTCAAATGTCTCTGTTTTGATATGAAAAATGTCGATAGACCTGCAGTTCTGCCACACCATGTAGCAGAGACACATCAATATTGTTAGCTAGAAAGGATGCTGTTATAATATAAAAGAGGTTAGAAATACAAGGGACATTATTAAAATTGCATTCCATGCATACTTTTATGAATATAATTTACAATGTTTCCTGTGGAATTTATATTGAAGTAAATATTGATAATCAGATAAAAAAGTGTTGAAGAATATATTCTCTGAGTTTAACTTTAAGGCATTTGATAGTGATAAATAAAATGAAAAGAATGTCTTATATGAAAAAAGGATGAATAGTAAATTTGGTAAAGTATAATTCTCTAAGTTTTTACAGACAATTACTCCTAATATTAGTGAGGGACTGTAATAATGTACTTTAATTAAAATCCAATTAATTAAATTAAAATGGAATACTTACTTTCTCTCATTAGTTTTATGAATATTATTGAGTAATTATTTTACTCAACTAAATATGTAATTTGAATTTTTTAAAAAGCATCTCTTCTTTGAAAAACATCATCAAATGCCATTTTTGTTAAAAAGTTTGGTCCATCCATGCTTTTGTATTTAAATAAAGATTGATGGTGAGCAATTTTTTTTAAAAAAAATGTTTATAATGGTTATGTTCAACAGTGTCTTTTTAAGCCTGACTTTTAAGGATGCCCAAAATCTATTTTTTTTACTTTTTATTCTAAAATTATGGCTCTTTATCCTGAAAGATTCTCAGAGCCTTCCTGCTATCTTATTAACATAATATACATTTTCATTTTGAATGAATCCTTTTATCAGCTTGTGCGCCTCTTTTTATAAAACCTCACAGCAGTATATAATGCTTGTCATATTTCATCCCGTTGCAAATCTTGAAATGAGACACCTTTTCTTGAAAAATTAGTGCAAATGCAGCTACAACGCTTCACCATTTGCATGAATATTGTATGAAATAAAACATAGCAAATTGTAAAGGTTTTGAAATGATTATTTCCCTTTCATTTAAAAAACATCCCAGCAGCTTTTGTAGAAGTGGTACACACACTATAGCTGTATTGGGCCGTGAATAAGCGCTCCAAAACGTGCCTACCATCCCTGTCCTATTGTTTCTTTTTTTTCTTATTCATATCCATTTCATGTATTTATAACCATGTTTATACTTATACCTGTTATCTAATAATTGTTTGACAAAATAAATAAATAAATAAAAATAAATAAGTATTCATGTTTAGAAGTCAATTTATTCACCACAGATTATTCTCTTTAGCTAAAATGTCATGAAATAATGTAAAATTTTCTGAATTCAGTCAGGCTGAAGGTTAAGTTCAGTAAGACAACGGCTGGCTAAATGTATATCTAGAATCATAGTTTCAGGAGAGAAGTGAGAAGAACTGAAGGACAGACACGAGAAGCAAACTGAAGTGATTTTGATTTTTAGATTTTGAAACGCAAACATACAGTACTTGCTGATATGATGTGGTTAGTCCATGCTTCATTGATAACAAGATTCTCAAAGAAAGTAGGTAGATCTTTGAGAAACCTAAAGTAGGAAAGGATTCTCCTAGTAGCAGAAAATTCACTCTAAATAAGGAATACCGCGTACTAATGCACAATTATGATATATGAATGATACAGATCCACAATCCTGTGTAAAAGAATTTTTATATGTAAATCTCTATCAATGTTGAGAATTGGTTTGCTTACTTCTTCCTGAAGTATGAATGTGTGAGGAACTATTGCCTCATCTTTGGTCAGTTGAAATAAAGAGATGAGATGGAGCTAGTCAATTATTTAGAAATTGTGTGTGTGTGTGTGTGTGTGTGTGTGTGTGTGTGAGAGAGAGAGAGAGAGAGAGAGAGAGAGAGAGAGAGTTTTGTTTCTCAGAGTCATTCTATTTACATTTCATCAAACTAACCAATTAAAGCTCAGCACAATTGTAGTAATTAAGCAGATCAATAATTGCTTAAGTCTTTTTTGTAAAGAATATATATTACAGAACTTGGAGAGAGTAGCAGATGGCACCCAATCACTCACTGTGTTATTTTGAGTGATTCTCTAGACTCAAAAGAATCAATATAGATGAAGCCAACTTGATCTCACTATCATCTTTTTTTGTAAGATCCCAAAACCAAGTAAGCCTTGCATTATGATAGCAACAAGTTGACTATTGTCACACTGTCTTTTGCATTGGAAGGACACATCTATGGTCTTAAAACCATTACAGCCAACCCAATGTAGCCCAACTGTTAGGTTATATCATTCCTTGGACCAAGTTGGGTACTTGAACTGTCAGAAACACAGTTTGTCCAGATTTTGAAATAAAGCCCAGTGTTAAAATGTCTGCAATATTAATGTTTAAAGTGTGAATAAGGATAAAAAATCTCAACCCATGTAAAGTAATCCTCTAAATTCACAGGAATGACTGATTGCATAGAAAAGCCTTGGTTGATGGATGATTGACATAGTTCCTTGAACTTCCTTTTTTTCTAATATAGTACACACACGCACACATACAATATATATATAGCTACTGAGCCTAACAAACCTTACTGCAGAAGAAGGAATCTGAGGCAAATAACTCAATTCACACATTAAAAAGCAATGTTGGGCTTACATTTGTCTGTAAAATTGGCAATAGATTGTTCAGGAAGCAAACTAGACAATTAGATGTAACATCATTAGCACAAATTAGGTATAATTTCATTAGTGCAAAGATCAATATTGAAGCCATTTTAAATTTAAAAAGCTACAAAAAGCCCAGAGCTTTCTTAGATTAACAAAGAATAGACAAAACCACAAATAAAGATTAAAAAAAACTTAAATAAAACAATAAAAGCAAATGCATTCCTAGCTAAACATTATTCAAAGAACTGACAAAAAATCTTAATTAAAAAAAATCAAATCTACAATCAGTTATTTTAAAAAATGGAAACTCTAAAATAAACAGAAACAGGGTCTATTTCTACTTTCAGATAACTAAATATTTAGAGAACTAAATATTCAGATAACTAAAAAATAAGAATCACACTGACCTTTCCTTTTCTGTATTCTGCACAGTAGTGGATTTTTAAGCTGTGCAGATGCAGATAGATAAATTCAACAAGACATCCATAACAAAGTACATTTATTGGTTCATCAAGTATCCTCATAACTCACATTTGTGACGAAGTTCTTCTTTAATGACTAATCCTTTGCATATCTGCCTTGTAGGTAAAAGATGGTTATCTCCTAGCCCATCTCGTAGTAATAGAAAGCAGCTGCCATGAGTTAGTGAATTCAGGCAAAAGTGAAGAATACTCCCCCAACCCATCAAGGGTCAAATTAGTGACCAATCAGGATTACAGATGTGGCCAAGTGACATGAACTACATTTCCCAGGATACCTTTAACTACATTTACCATGATGCATTCTCTTAAGGGGACAGCTCATAATTCCTAAGTAACTATCCAATTCCCATCGACTGGCTGGGACAGCACATTTCCAACTTTTAAAAATGTTTTTCTTCTGGTTGTTATTGGCTTTTAAAAGAATCATATTTCTGCTTCTGTGCATGTGCTGAAGGATACTTGACTGACAAACTTAATTGGATTAGAATGATATCCATATACTATGCAGATGGAGTTAATAGGATGGAAGAAGGGAAAGCAGAATAGCCTTAGTTACAGAATATGTGGTGTTTGGAGGTTGTTGGTGCTCCTGACCAACTGTCCTTCCAAACATTGGTCTTCTCTGCACTGGAAATAATTGCTGTTGGTGACTTTAGATAACTATATATAGGTTCAAATTCACTAATGTGGAGTTGCAGGTTGGCTTTTAATTAGTTGGACAGTCTTTATTTTTGATGCAGTGTGTAAAGTAGGTGACAGCAGCAGAAACTTTAGAACTTATGATTTGAGTTTGGGAAGAAACAAACAGTATTGATATGTGGGCCCTGTCATGTAGGGAAGATTAACCCAAAGAATGGAGCCTTTTGTATTTGACTATATTTCCTTTTTAAAGATTTCCCCTGAAGAAGTCTTATAAAATATTATTGAATTTGTATTCAACTTCCAATGATTCTGCCTTTTACTATGAAGTTAGAAAGCCTTTCTTCATTACCAGACAGAATAACAGAGTTGGAAGAGACTTTGGATATCTTTTACTCCAACCTTCTACTCAAGCAGGAAACCTTATACCATTTCAGTTAAGTGCTTGTCCAATCTCTTCTTAAAAACCTCCAGTTGTGGAGCACCTACAACTTCTGAAGCTGTTCCACTAATTAATTGTTCTGTCAGGAAATGTCTCGTTTCTAGGTTGATCTGAGTTTGATTATGGTAGTTTCCATCTAATGCTTCTTGTAAGCAATCAGTTGCTGCTTTGAAAATGCTGGGCTTCGGGTTTGAGCTTCTTCGATGACAGACCGAAATCTGCGATCGTGTGCAGTTTCGATCTGTGCTTGCTGCTGGAGCACCCCAAGCCGGCTGGTTTCAGGGCTAAGCCACCCTGTAGAAGTGGTGAAGAGAGGGGAGACTGCCAGCAGGGTCGAGGAGAGTCGCATCTCTCCTCCCCAGCTGGCCATTACTCCCTTTCCCAAAGGCGGTTGCAGCGGTGGTCAGAAATGGCCACCTCAAAGAAGAATTCAACCATAAAAGAATGTGCAGGAGGAAGATAAGAAGAGAAAGTTTTGGCTGACTGGATCAAACTGAAAAAGCAACAATATAAGGTACCCTGGAATTTGAATTATAAAGAACAACATTGTTCCCAAAGAAGACTTTGAAGTGGCGAATGAGAGAGGGAAGGGAAAGGATTTGTTTTGTTTTTTTCATTTCTTCCCTATATTGACACCTAAGAGATTTAAGCAAGAAACCACCAAAAATCCACTTTGACATTAACAGGTATTTAAGCTGAAAATAAAATGTCAAAGGGATAATAAAGATTTCTGGATTCTCAAAAACTTTTAAAAGAAGGAAAAAACAAAAGGGTGGGATCTGGAAAAATGGAGGAGACCACCTGGAAGTGAAAGGAATTAACAGTGAAACTTTAACAAGATTCCTAAAAGATACATTTTAACTGAAACTTTGTAACAAGATAAGAGAACCCCAGGAAGAGAAAGTGGAAAAAAGAAGCAAGAAGAAACAGCTTTGGATTATTTGGATTACTTGGTGATTTTTGGATTTTTGCCTATCGGATCTAAAGGACTAAAATTAATCAGGTGGTTATTTAAAAGTTTTTAAAATGGTATCACTCTTGGAAGAATTGAGAATGGAACTTAAAAAACAGAAAGAAGATGCACAAGAAGGAAGAGGTTCTTTTGGCTTCGTATTTCAATTTTTAGAAATGGAGATCCTGAACTATGAGAAACAAGAAGAAATGCCTGTAGAACAAGAAGGGCGGGACAAAGAAGAAGCCATCTTCAATGACCAAGTATTTCTATGTGGGGGGGGGGAAAGGAAAGGGGGGAAAGAGAGTGAAAAATTTAAGATTTGAAAAAACAACTCCCAAAAAAGAATAGTTTGAAAAGTAATTACAACATTAGGAAGAAACAGAAGAGAGGATTACAGAAGAGAGAATCAGAATTAGAGAGAGAAGGGGTCAAGGGAGAAGAAGAGGGGAAAGAGGGAAAGGAAAAGAAATTATAAAGGACAGAAACAGGACATAGAGAAACAGGGAAAATGTATAAGGATTAAGGGTATAAGCCTATTTAGAAGACACAGAGATAATGGGTAAAAACTTAATTGAAAGGGGGATTCCGCAAGGGTACATAAGATAGTATTGTTATATTAGAAATAGAAATGAACTTTGAAAATATGAAACAAATGTGATTAAAATGATAGACAAAATACTCATTGTAATGTAATGGAATATTTAATAAATAAATGAAATAAAGAGAATGAGAGAATGAAATTAGGAAAGAAGGGGAACATTTTAATTATTAAAAATGTGTTATAAAAATTTAAGTGAAGAGGAATATGAAAGAAATATGAAAAAATTATGGAAATATTATAAGCGTTCCTAGAAGTATGATACCCCATTGAAAAGAAATGTTAAAAGATGTCAATGATTATAACTAACATTAAAGATAGAGCTGAATTGGAATAGAATAAGTATTTTATTTATTATTGTTATATATATATATATTCTCTTTAAGAACTTAGTGCATATTTTAAGAATGTACCAAGCAGAATTTGACTGGAAGTTATGTGTTATATTGAATGTTATAATTGTAAAGGGATAAATTGAAGTTTAAATAAGAGTTGAATGGATAAAAATTAAAAGATACAAAGGTGTCATACTCCAATTAGTAACTACAGGGAAAAAAATTGTTTAATGAGAAAAGAAAATATGAAATTGAAACAGGACAGACAAAAGTATAAATATAATGACTAGAAAGATATTGAAACTTAGAAAAAGATATATATATATATATATATATATATATATATATGAATTTAGAAAGGAATGAGATAATTAAAAGTAAGATTGAGAAAACTAAGGGAAGGGAAAAATTATTGAGAAAATGTTAAAATAGTATTAAGATATGGAATAGAACACAAAGATGAATGTGAAATTGAATTTGTGTCTGTATGGAGAAGTGTTAACCTGGGACCATGCTATTCTCAAAAAAAGAAATTTTACTTGTATTATGTTTTGTGAAAACCCAAATAAAATTTTTATTAAAAAAAGAAAAGAAAATGCTCCTTATGAATTGCCTTACAAATGGGTCTTACCCTGAAAATGTAAACATCCTAACTACAGTACTCAGGAATTCATAGTATTATTGCTGAGGATCTGGCTTTTAAATATAATTGAAGAAAGAAAAGAAAACGGTAAAGTACTTTGATCTATTTATCTAAAGTCCAAAAGACACAGAATTTAACACAATCTTTTAAAATATGCTAAAACATTGGAATAGATTAGCAGTCATACAATCCCACATATAGTGGAATATTTTTAGTAATAATTTTCATACATAGATTTATAGACAGATACACGCACACACACAAATGTAGTTAATTCACATGCCACTCACAATTGAGGAGAATACCTTGATTTGGGGGAAGGAGAATAGATGACAAGTATAAAAATTTCAAATTAAAAAATCTTTAAAGAAAGTTTATTATTTCTAGTTATTTATTATTGTGTAGAATTCTGGGGCTCGATTCATGTCTAGAATGTAATGCTATATTCTATATTATTGTATACATTAAATCATATTCTTGGGCAGCCGGCAAGAATGGTGAAATGAATTGTACCGACTCATGTTAGTCTTTGATATTGATACTGATTTAGTCTGATATATCAAGACATAGATTTTTTTTTTTTATATTCTAGTGCTTAACAAACAGTTGCAAAATGACAGTAATGTATAGAGTGCTGATGGATACAGATTGTCTTGTGCTGGCTATTGAGGACAGAAAATGGAACTTTTGTGACATTTTAAAGAGAGAAAACAAACCCAAGGACACTGTGTTCTGAGGGGAGAATGACACACACTACAAAGAAGTAAATAACTTTATAAAAATAAACAAGGTTAAAGTTTTCTGCAGGAAAACATGGGTGAAAAAGATTATATTTTTACTTATATTCACATTTCTTGTGAATAACTGAACGAAGCTGCTTGAAGAGAATTTTCTAAGAATGCATTTACTTTTAATGAAAGGATTCTTAGATACACAAGTTGAGATAGGCTACAATACAGACTGAAAGGAAAATGCAGTATACAATGGATACTATAAAACCAGATTAATAGAATAGCAATAACAAGGTATCAGAACAGCAAACTTTTTTCTACTTATTTGGCTGCGAGATCAATTGCGGAGAGAGGTATGTTTTATTTGGTTTTGTTGTTTTCACATTGCAACCAAGCAGAAATGAAAAAGAGGATACCATTATGTGGCAAAACTTTAACGTGTTTTTTTTTCTGTTTGCTAAAATGATAGAATTTCAACTTTTCAGCAAAAATAACACCCTTAGTTTTGAGCTAACCCCTGACCTTTGGTTGCATTTTTTGAACTGGAGCTGTTTTCTTTGCTTGTTGTTGGTGAAGAGAGAGTTACAAATCTCATTTTTAAAAAAATACAGGATGCTTTCATGCTTCTTAGCTTGCTTTATTCTGTCTCTGTCTCTCTCTACCCAACCTACCTCACTGGATTGCCCAGAGTATGATGGGTGGGAAAGCATACACGCAGCTCTTTGCTCGTTGTTGGAGAAGAAACGCCTATTAGAAGTATAATAAGAAATATCCAGACGGAGTTACATTATCCTGAGCGTAATTTACTCTAAACCTGGCTAGATGAAGTTTATTATACGCCTGGCCAAAATGAAGTGGGAAAAGGAAAGGAACAGCATAAAAGGGACAAGATAGACTCTTTTTCATCAATCCCATTGGATTCTTCAATGGGTTGATTCCAGGCAGGGGAAAAGGCAGCGTTTCCTGGGAAGGAAAGGGGTGGGGAGAGATAGTAGAGATTTACTCGGGTTTTACTCACTGAACGTGGGTATAGGAAACGTGGGAAGCCGACCTGGTCTGATTTACGTCAAACAAGCTGAGGGAGGAGCGTGGCATTGGGAGAAACGAGGAAAGGGGGAGGGGAGCAGCGAAGGCGCCAGCCAACATACGACGGCTGCCGCTGGACAGTCGCTGCCTAAGTGCCCCGGCTAAGCTCCGCGTCGGGCTGCTGGGAATCAGGAAAACGGGGAAAGGGAGGCACCCGAAGCGGGTGGGTCGGCTATGGGAAGCTCAGGAGCCTGACCCGGGCTTTGTCAGTCGCTGCCAGAACAAGGCAGAAATCTTTCCACGTTCAGGCCGGCTCGGTTGTGGGAAGTTTCCCATTGCTAAGGAGCAAAGCAGGGCGGGGACTGGCTGAAACGAAGGACAGCGTGGTCGCGTGGGGGAAGCAACAGCCTTGAGCGCGCGTGGAGCTTTCTTTGAAAAGCCAGAAGCGGCGCCGGCTCGTGTCTCCCCTTCCATCCCTGGAGCTGCTACTTAATAGGCGGAGGGGTGGTGGTGGTAAACCAGGGGCGGGGGCGAGAAAAAGAAAGAGGGCTCAGCCTCTGGAGTTTCCCCCGCGGAGTTAGCGCGGGAGAGCGGAGAGGTTCGCCCGGGCATCCTTCCGAGAGGATTTGAGTGGGAGCCACGCGGGACCTGTCGCCTCCAGAGGTTGTTTTTTCCCTCTCAAGACGGAGCAGCAGAGCATGGCAGCGGAAGCCCCTGCCGTTTCCAGCGACCGGAATCAAACCTGGGGCTCGCCCTGGCTGGACTTCAACGCCTCCAGGGCCTCCTTCCATCAGCCCTCGGGGAAGGAGCAAGCCAGCTTCCTCTCTGAAATCGGCGTGGAGAATGTCGTCACCTTGATTGCCTTCGGCCTCATTTTCACCCTGGGCGTGATGGGCAATTCTCTGGTCATCACGGTGCTGGCCCGGAGCAAGCCGGGCAAACCCCGCAGCACCACCAACATTTTTGTGCTCAACTTGAGCATCGCTGACTTGGCTTACTTACTCTTCTGCATCCCTTTCCAGTCCACCGTGTACATGTTGCCCAACTGGTCTCTGGGGACCTTCATCTGCAAGTTCATCCACTACTTCTTCACCGTCTCCATGTTGGTCAGCATATTCACCCTGTCGGCTATGTCGGTGGACCGCTATGTGGCCATTGTGCATTCCAGGCGCTCCTCCTCCGTCCGGGTGTCCCGTAACGCGCTCTTGGGGGTCGGGATCATCTGGCTTCTCTCTATTGCCATGGCTTCCCCTGTGGCTCACCACCAGCGCATTGTCCATGAAAAATTCCTCAACCAGACCTATTGTTGGGAAGTCTGGCCCAATCTCCAGCACAAGAAAGTGTATGTTCTGTGTACCTTCATCTTTGGCTATTTGCTACCTCTGCTGCTCATCTCCTTTTGCTATGCTAAGGTAAGTGAGGTTGATAAGGGCGGAGGATCTACCCCGACAAATGCATGAGAGACAGCGTCTCCCAGGATCAAGGAAACTTAGTGCGCAAAAAAACCCCAAAAAAACAAAAAACAAAAAACCACACAGTAGTTTATCCAGTGTCTATATCCAATGATAATATGGAAATATGCCACTTGTATCTTACCTCTAAGGTGCTTCTTACTATTTCTTTCATGTGTTGTACTATAACGCCAAAGGAAATAACACTTGAGTGAATAGTCGAGAGAGGGTTGTTTAGTGCTGTTTAATTCCAGCACATAAGTTTAATGCAGGATACAAATATATCTATAACATTGAACAACATAACTAGGGTTAAAGTTACATTTTGGGGGTGTTCTGTCGAACACATAACAGTTCAGATGTATAGATGCTTAAGGAAGTCACAGACGGAAGTATTTTGGAAGATATTTTGGAGCAGGAGTTTTCAAGTTTTGTAGCACTCTGATCCCTCAAATGATAAATGAATTTATCTCAGGTTGCCCCTAAAAAATTAAAACAAACGGATTTGTTAGAATTAGGTTTGGAAAAAGAAATTGATATAGCACTTAATAATTAAATGTTAATCTGTATGTCAGGGTGGTTATTAAACTTCGTAGTGTTCTAGCTGCCCATCAAAGGAAAAAGCAGAGCCCAGAGCAAGTTTTGTATTGCTCTCCTCTGCTTGTGTTTGGTTAATCAGGGTTGTTTGCTTTTTTGTTTGTTTGGTTGGTTGCTTCCTTTAAGTTGCTCATGAACCTCTGTTTTTCTGAATCACCTATTAAAAGCTGACAAAAATTGGGGTTCTTGGAATATATCCCAGAATTGCCATCGGTGGCTAAATGAATGAAATATTGACTGAGGTTTGAATAAACTATTACTATCAAGGGAAATAGTCTGTTATGTTTGGTAAAATATGAATTGTGAAGCCACAATGCTGCATCAGGAGTATCAGTTAAAAATATGCTGTTGATTTTAGTGTTTAGGATAGGAGACAGTCCGCTGATGAACTCATTTGTGGCTGAAACAGACAGAATCAACAAAAATAATGAGAACTCAAGGGACTGAATTGCTATATTCCGATTGATTATTCACTTTCTCTAAATCTTGAATCTGGTTCCCTTGAATATGAAACAATTCACACAGTTCTTTCTCTAAAGTTAGGACTTGTTGCTGACATGCAAATAAATTATCACCTACTTGAAAGCATCACAGCTCGTAATATTGATCATTTATCTTTGAAGTGTTCACTTTGGCAGCACATAGACTAACATTGGTAAGATGCAGAGAAGATAACTTATCTCTGAACAAAGTTTCAACTGTGTAATGAAAAATCAATTTCAGAATAATTGTAAGAAATTTCACTTGGAATCTCTGTAAGTCCAAGTTTTCCAATGCCCCTGTTCTGATTACTATCTGCATTAAACAGAAAAGCTGAAAATAAAATAAAATAGGAGAAATATTCCATTTTAAACACTAGAAATAATAGAACATGTGATGGGGAGGGAAGGGAATATGCCCATGCACATCTTTTTAATGGAGAATTAAGCAATGGGACAATTCTGCTGACCTACCTACAGTCTAACATAGCAGGAAGTCTATGCTGTTAGCATTCAGCATATCGTAAAAGTCTGCAAAGCTTTCCTTATGTAGCTGCCTGCCTTGTATTTGGATAGTAGAAAATATGGCTAATGGTATCATTGCTTAGATGCTTTTCAAGATACATGTATGGGGAAGGCTTCAGTGGAACAAAATCATGTTCTGTGTCCTGCTTCTGGAGACATGTCTGTATTTAAGTAATGGTCAATGAGGTGAAACTGTTGGTACCTAGTATGCACATACCTTTACGTATTGGGTTCTTGGTATTCTCTCAGCTTGTGTGGAAAATAATCAAGCTTTGAGAACACCAAGAACTCAATGGTTCCAACCGGAGCTACATGTATTCTTTAGTTTTGGATACCTTTACATGCTAGAATTAAAAGAGGATTATCTGATTTGTAAAGGACGAACCTATACTCGCTGACTCTGTTCCTAACCAGTACAGCTTCTTGACAGTCTTTGGCCACCATTTCCAACAATATATATATGTATCAATGCTAGGGATATCATTAATAATAGGAGAAAATGATTCTAATGTTAGATATTTCCCTTTAAGTTCTTCTATTAAAACCAATCCCTAGTTTTCTTCTCAGAAAATGAGAAGTCTTGTGAAAGATCGACACAACGGCTATCTATTTTTAGATAATATTAATACTACTTGCAATATCATGGAATGGAATGCTCCAGCAATACCACTTGTTTTGTCTATTCTCTTTTTACTTGCTGGCACGAGATATCTTCAAATTCCACAGTTCCAATTATGCAACTGTGCAATTATGCACATATTGTTTGGCCACAAAAGTTATTCTGCAGTGTCCATGACTTGATGTAGCTGTTTGTAAAATAATTGAAGGGGTGGGTGGGAAATAACATCTGTGCTGACCTGTTTTTTCCATCTTAACATCTGGAATTATTATTAATTTTTAAAAAGTTCATTAAAATAGCATTTCAAAAAAAAAAAAATAGGAAAAGAACCAGATATAAATATGTGTAAAAGATTTTTTTTTTAAAAAAATTGCTATTTCCCCAGAAGCAAAAGGAACTATATACTTAGTAATTATTTGTTCTATTTCATTCAATCCATGAAATATCTCATAAGAAATTACTTCGTATATTTATGTCTTATTTTTTTAGAGTTAAATATGGGATGTTTTTTTTAACTTTTACCATTAGGAAAAGTGTAACATGATTACTGGTGGGGAATGGAACTGGAGTAGCATAATTTCTCCACTTTCCCTCAATTCTATCATTACTTCTAAAGATGATGCTATGATTTTGGTTGGTTGCCACATCTACGATAAGTGTTTTCTTCCAGTCCACCACAGGCAGTGTCCTTAGAAGAGAGAACTGAATGTCAGTCTCTTCTGTTGGAACTGATGTCTTCATTAGTGCACTTGAGTTGCCAGTAAGGTATCAAAAGGTGAACAGACAGGATATGGGACTTAACTGTATTTAAATTTTATTAGTTTGCATAGTAAATTTATCATGAAAACTAATAAGAATAGAAATGCAACATTAAATGATTAACAAGCCATAAAATGAATAAGCTTAGCTAGTGAGGAAAAAAAAGAAAGGAGAATGAAGGAGATGACATGGAAGTCATTCATTTCTCCCTTTGTAAAAAGAAAGAAAGAAAGAAAGAAAGAAAGAAAGAAAGAAAGAAAGAAAGAAAGAAAGAAAGAAAGAAAGAAAAAAGAAATTCAAATCTGAACAAACAATACATATCAATACCTATGTTGCCTATTAGGTGCAAAGTTATACAGTATTTTCAGATTTCTGTAATAACTGTTTTATCCAATCCTCGGCCTGAAAATTTGCAATTGTAGATTATGTTGATAAATTGCATATACTGTGGTTATAGCCAAAAAGATGTGCAGTCTTAATACAAAGCAGTTGATCTAGAATCAGAAACCAATAAACCAAATAATCTCAGCCCTCAATGCAACAATAGCAGGAAATGACCAAATCACATAGGTCACTATTCCAATTTCAGAATAACATTTCTAACAGCAGGGTGATTATCACCAACCCTATTAAATAACCTCTGAAGTCTCCAGCATGAAAGAAACTTTTAATTGTATTGAGCTCATTTTGAAGTCAGCGGAAACTGATTTCATGTTGTGTATTGATTTTCTACTGTTCTGATGAGTTTGCTAAAAAATGAATAGCTAATATTAATTTCTTCAGTTTCCAGGAAAGAATGGGTTAAGAAGTAGAAATAATTCCTCCAGAATATTTCTTTACCATGGAGGTAGAGTAACATTTATGTCTAAACCAAGTAAAATAAAGATGTGCTTAAGCTGAATATGTAGCCCAGAGCTAAATCAAACTCATTTGTTCATTCTACATAAGTTTTAAATTCAATTTCTGCAGAACTAAGTTGACCTAAAGAAATTACATTATGAGAGGAATAGTTATTCACTGCCTTCCGAAGACCTGATTTAACCACTACCCTACTTTTAAACTGGGATTATAATGCTTATCTTGGGTAAATAAATAAGTATTTGGTAAAGTATTTTCATATATATCTTATAGAGGCATTGAAATAAATTGCACAGAAATTAGTTGTAATCATAGTAAATGTGGTTTACTGGCATGAGATAAAGATAAACAATATTTATAGAATAGAATAGAATAGAATAGAATAGAATTCTTTATTGGCCAAGTGTGATTGGACACATGAGGAATTTGTCTCTGGTGCATAAGCTCTCAGTGTACATACAAGCAACAAAGTGATAAATCATAAATCACAATCATAATTCTATAAGATACAACCAACAAAATGATAGTCATAGGAGTAGGAGTAGGTAATAGGAAAGATGAGAAGTATAATATTAATACAGCTGGTTTTGAATATACCATTCAAAAGAAAAAATAAAAAAGCTAAGATCATAACAAAAAAAACTAGAACACTCCAGCATCCAATACCCAGATGAGCAAGGATAAATACCAGGCAAATTATCAGAAAATAATACTCTAATCTCGAATTACCACTACCAACACTAGCAGGACAAGCTACTGTCTATAAACAGAGAGCAAGTTGCCAAACTCACTAGCATTAATGAAGTTACCTAGCTGGGTAATGAAACATATGTAAGCAAATAGCAGTATTCCAGTATTTGAGAGGCTGCCATAAAGAGGAGGAGATCAACTTATTTTCCAAAGCACAAGAGGACAGGATAAGAAATAATGGGTAGAAACTGATCAAGGAGAGAAGCAATCTGGAATTAAGGAGAAACTTTCTAACAGTGAGGACAATTAACCACTGCAATAGCTTATCTTCAGAAGTTGTAAGTGCTTTATCACCGGATGTTTTTAAGAAGAGACTGGACAGTCACTTGTTTGAAATGGTATAGGATCTCCTGCTTGAGCAGAGGGCTGGACTAGAAGACCTCCAAGGTCCCTTCCAGCTTTATTATGATTCAAACAACAACAGGTGAGGAGATGCGTACCTCGATGTGAGTGATATTGAGTTAGCCACGCCCACCAGCTAAGCCACGCCCACAGAACCAGTTGTTAAAAAACTTGAATCCCACCCCTGGTGACTACCATCTTCCAACTAGGCTCTGTGTGGCTTATTAAACCTTGAAGGAAGTAAAACCACTTTCTACTAATACTTAGTTATATTTTAGTGGAATTATCAATCTCTTGGCCTATATGGAATCCACTGTCTCAAAATGAGATGTGATATATCTGAGAGCACCTCATAATTTTAAATTCCTTTCAATCACACTAATAAATATAATATATTGGACCTCTCAGGGAGGGAGTTTGTAAGGCCACAGAGTGGTTGATGTGTCAACAAGATCAACTGATCTATTACTGCATAAAAATCCTCAAAGGGCTTTTGCCAGATGGAAAGGTTTTTCTAAGTGCAATTTATATGTGTTTATTTAAATACATTTTTTCAGTGCAAAAGCATTCTAATTTTAGTTAGGAATAGACGAGAGGGTGATTTTATTGTATTTAATTTTTGATGCATTTTTCATTTTCAGCTTGATCATGTTTTCTCTCTGAAGAGCATGGATGTTAATAACAGGGCCGGCTCACACTCGAAAAATGAAGAGGAGTTATAATAGGTCTTTCAGCCTGAAAAGACTAAGTTGGAAGAGTCTCAGACAGGGAAAGCAGCCTTGCCTAGCAGCCGGAAGAAGCATCTATTGCTAGCCTCAGAGGACAAAGGGATGGAGCTAAAGCCCCACCCCCACCCCCCAAGGGCCCTCCATGAAGAGAGGCGGTTTGAACAAAGGCATTCAGGAAGCTTATTGGCCAGAGAGAACCCTGCCCCTCTGAAGGAAGAAATTAGGGTCTTGCCACTCCTGCATAAGGAGATATGTTGGTGGCAATTTTCCATTGATCTCACCATTATGTTCTTCAGCTCCTTCAGAATAGTGATCCTAAGCTTTCAAACCATGTTTGCTTGACCCTCTTGGTTTTAATTTAAATTGGTTGAGTTTTTATGGGCTTGATATTTGGGTGTTTGTTCAACCCTTTTTACCATTACAGTTCTGTTTGAAAACCTTTTAAATAAACATATAAGACTTTATCTGCATGCCTGTGAATACTGTGGACTGTAAGCACTGGACTTTTCCCCTTCAACCAAAAAGAATGAATTTCTGAAAACTAGGTACTTCAAAAGGAATTCTTTATTGAAAGGAAGTGATCCCAGTACTAGTCAAAGCAGAATCTAAGATGCTTCCAGGCATACAGTAATAGATAAAGGGAGTTAGAATCTCTCCCCTTATTCTGATGTGGATTTAGTCAAACAAAGAACCAACATGTTAATTCCCTCCTCCTCTTTTCTGGGAACGTATCTTAGAAGAGTTTCCCAGGGAGTATCCTCCAGAGCTGGAATTTTTATGGTCCCTTCTCCTCTTGCTATCTCTCCAAGAGGTGACAAGTTTCTAGACATCTGGCTCCAGTCCTCCAGTTGTATATCATGTGCGAGTTTTACAGATTCAATATAAGATTTAAGACATTCAGGTTACATCAAGAAGGATTACTTGTACCAACTCCCCCACCCCCCTTCTTCCATTGAAGAATGGCAGATATACGGATCTGACAGTTTAGGGCAGGTCCCTGCATTGTTACTTAATTATAGTTCATCAGAAGATACTCTATTTAATCAGGCAACATTTTCCAACAAGCCTATATAAATTTTGAAATGAATGTTATTATTTGCTAGATTTATGTAGTGTCTTTCCTTCAGGAGTTCAAGAGAAGACTTGAGATGGTGAACACCATGCACTCCAATGTTTTGGCCTAAAATAGTTTCAGCCTCTAGCTTACAGTTTATTTTATTTACTAGACTTAGTTTGCCTTTATTACTTTATAAGTAAATCAAGGCAGTGAACATATATAATCCTCCTTCCCTCCCCCCAAAACAACTCTGTAAGGTAGGTTGAGGTGAGAGCTAGTGACTGGCCTAAAGGCCTCCAGTCGGCTTTTGAGGCATAAGGGGACTAGAACTCACAGCCTCCTAGTTTCTAAGCCAGTAAAATAACCACTACACAAATCTGGTTTTCTGTGTCTGGTTCCAGGCTTGACATCTTCAAGAAAGGCACATTAATGCCTCTTTCAAAGCAAGTGATGCTATCTCCTTTCAAAGAGAGGTTTATAACCTCTTGGCCGTAACTAATAACATTACCGGGAACATGGAGAAAATTGAAGTAGTATTATTTTCTCATTTCTTTATGTCATTTTCTTTTTAATTTGCTTTACCATCCTTTCTCCAAATTTAGTTGGAGTTATCAGGACATTTTTAAGTAAGCGTTTTTTTCTAGTTGCTTTCCTAGTGTTGTAAGGCGTCCTAATATTGCAGCATTTTAGTAACTTAGCAAAGAGGTCTGTTTCTAATGCTAATACATAAAGATGGATGGCAAAACTGGCAATTGCCCTTGGAAATTGTGGGAGTGTCATCATTTGAGACTTTCAAGAAGAGATTGGACTGCCATTTGTCAGAAATGATGTAGAGTCTCCTGCTTAGGTGGGAGGTTGGACTAGATGACCTACGAGGCCCCTTCCAACTCTGACTATCTGTGAAGCTCCAAATCTGAAAGCCTTTTAACACTGATGTGAATTTTTCTCAACTGGAAAATAGCTGAATTTGCTTCAATCACCAATTCTCTTCATTCTCTGAAACAATCTTTTTTTCTTTTTTTCTTACCTTACTGGGCAAGCAGTGATAAATTACTTTAGGTGCGGTATTTTTTTAAGAATCTATTTTTATATAGCAGCGAAGGACAGATGAGTTGCAAAAGTCTGACTTGTTTCTCCGGAGGATGGTCTTCAATGATTATTTTCCTTTCTGTTGTTGAATGAATGAAGGAAAGAAGAAATGAATGAATATGGATGGATAGATAAACCGCTCCATTTAATTTATCATATTGATTCCAATACTAGCTATTACTAGCTATGTTTAAATCATACCTACTGTTTTTTTTAAATAATTTGTTTATTCAATGTTTCAACAATTAAAAATAAATTTTCACATTTTGCAACGTTACTATAACAGTGTTTACATTTGTGAATATCCTCTATTACTGTATTATCCATCTCTATATTTAAATCTTCATTCTTCATCATTCTAAGCATTTTATACATATATACATATATACATTAATTTACACATGAGCCTTATTACTTTGTGATTTCTCACACATTATCATTTGATGCCTTTGTGTCTTTGCCTTATCCATTCGTACCAAATATCCCATATCTTATAGTATTCTTCTTCTTCCTTATTTTTCAATGTCTTCATCAATCTGTCCATCTCGGCGCATTTGTATATCTTATTAATTATTGCTGTTTCGGGGGGGGGGGGGTCGTAGCCTGTTTCCAATTTTGGGAAAAGGAAATTCTAGCAGCAGTTATAATGTGGAGCATTAAATATTGGTGGGTTTTTTTTTTCAGATTAGGCTTTAGTATGCCTAACAGGAAGATTTCTGGTTTAAGTTTGATTCTCTGTTCCATTAACTCCTCTAACCAGGATTTAATTTTATGCCAGTATCTCCATGCTTGAGGGCATGTCCACCACATGTGAAAATACATTCCCTGACTATGGTTACATCTCCAGCATTTGGCTATCATATTTGGAAATATTTTAGCTATTCTTGCTGGGCGGGAGGTGCCAATGGTAAAACATTTTATATAAGTTCTCTTTGTAGGAGACCGACAATGTTAGCTTATAATTTACCTGCCAAATACATTCCCACTTATACCTACTGTTTTTAATTACAAACTGAACAAACTCATAAGCAGTTATCTAAAAGCACTGGTGACATCACTTGTAAGACAATGCTTTATTTTTAGACAATTTAGACAATACTATTCAGATATGATTATTATAAATTTACTGTAGTATTTAAATACTAATTAGGCAATTTATATACAATTTATTATTTTACATTTTCCCAGAATTAAAAATATTTTACATGTATTTCTATTGATTCTTGATTCTGAAAACAGCATTTTACAACTATTGCATATTCATTCATTGATTCATAACCTCAACAAACAATTTAAAAGTTCCAGGAAAAAATAGTTTTTAAAAGCAGTACTTAGTCTGAATGCTGAAATGGTAGAGGAGGATTAATTCAATAATCAAAATGAGAACTGGATCCAAAGAGCTTTGTATATGAACAAAAGATATAGTTTGCTATATAGAGAGAAATTTAGGCTGTTTCCCTTGGAAATGTTATGGTATTGTACCATATTTTGTGCTGAAAACTGTTAGAGTGGGCCGCAATTTCAATATACTCAATCTATGAACAGAAGTGATTATGCCCAGTAAAATGTAGCCTATGGAAGTCATGAAGCGGTAAGTAATTGCACAACATATAAATCATAACAAGAATAATTCTGAATAGTGAACCTTTTATTTAAAAAAAAACTTGCTGAATTTACAGATTTTAAAATCAGTACCGGTAATTTAAAATAAATAATTGTAAAATATTATTAATGGGCTGAAGTACTATATTCTTTTTCTTATTAACAAGAAAAAAATATTTTTGCTTCCTGACAAAAATTCCAACAGTTCTTTTGCTTACTTTCTATATTTTTCATACTTAACACTCCAGTAATAGAGTTTTACTACATTACAGAACATTGCATTGAATCTCAAGGAGCATTTTTATAAATGGAATAATTTTCTCTATTAATGATTAGTTCCTCTAAGAGATGACTGTTTTTTAATGATATCTGTTTTGATCCACTACTGTGTATGAAAATGACATATGGAAATAATCTTCAAGTTTTCCTACATTCAAAGAGTAGTAAGGAAATTAATATTGAAATATTTTGTTTTATTGGTTTGCAATGTCTTACAATGAGGCATATCTAAGTTATCTCTGCGTATTTTATTTTATTTTTAAAAACAAGGTCAACAAAGAAATATGTTAATTTTGCTCTCAGGAAAGGATAAAAGTCTAAATAAGTAGTATACATATAGACATATCTATCATACATTTATAGAAAAAAGAAGGATTTTTTTCTACAACATGAAAATCTGTACATTAAAAATTATAGTTATGGTGAAGGAAAGTATGGAAAATATGGAAAATGTGATGATTTTACTATATATTTGAGAATTACACCTGTGTATGATTTCTTAATTTTCTGTATTATCCATTTTGTGTATGCATGGTAAAGTCCTCTTTTGTCAACTGAAAAAAAGCCCATTTTTTTCTGATTCTCTAACAGCACAGTCTTACATAAGTCAATCTGAATATAAATTATATAGGATTCAGTGCACGTATTCTTCAGTGTACAATTCTATGCTCTTATACACAGGTGTAATAATCTACAACAGGCAATAGATGATCATAATATTTAGCAGTATTTATTTCTAGCAGTAGTCATACTAGCAAGAAACCTGCATCTATTCTTAATACAAGGATTACTTTCTATCTCAAGTGAATAAAAATAATGTAGATTATTTTTGCATAGTATATTCACCTTTTCCTCACCACCAATAACCACAATAAATTGCTTTTTCCTTACTTCTATGTCACAATAACCAACTGACGCATATTTCTGACATATTAAACTTATAGATGTGAGATGTAGGTTTGGGGCTGAAAATTAAAAAAAGAACTTGTGAAAGAAGGAAATATATCCCGCTGATTTTATTTTATAGGAAAGGTAAGGGATCTGAACGGACATATAATGCTTCATTTTTACATTGAACTAAAATGTTTAAAAGCTAAAACTAAAATGTTTGGCTAGCCTTCAACTGTTTGTATAAACAAATCTTTTTCAGTTTTAAAATTCTTAAAGTGGCAAATGAATCTAGTCTGTCTTACTAACCATCACAAAGTTGCTGTGAAACATTTGTACTATGATTATCCTCAAATAAAAGTAGGAAGACTACATCTCCAGAGTGTTTATAGTTTGCCTTAGTCTAGCCAAGTACAGTAGTTCAAAGGCTACTCTGCAAAGAATCATCATCAGTCAATTGCAGAAGGTGGTTTTACTTGGAACAGCTTACATCCAGCGACAATGCCTTCAAAACCATCAAACAATTCCTGCCTATTGCAGGTCCTTCAGAAGGGATCGATTGGTGGATAAAAATCTCAAATACAGTCTAAACCAGGGGTTTCCAAACTTGGCAACTTTATGACCTGTGACCTTCAACTCCCAGAATTCCCCAGCCAGCATGATCTGAACATCTAACTGACTGTGCTAACAACTGTTCTAATAATGATTTTTGAGCTTCTTCTCTCTTCCTTTTTTTCTTAATTAAATGAAGTTCCACCAAATGAACAGTTTCTAATTACCTGAAGGAAAGCCTTCATTCTCAGCTTCTCTGAGTGAGACTGTTTCATCTCAGGTAATCAGAAAATCAGTGAAACAATGGAATTGCATGTATTAAATAAAGCAAAAGAACGACAACAACAATAATACTTTAAAAAATCATTTTCCTGATGGATTTTGAATTAACAAAATTTGCTGGCATTATATAAAAAAGTCTTTGGATGGTGCTGGCTCTTTGGCTTTGTAATGGAGATGAGCACCGCCCCCTAGAGCCAGAAACGACTAGCATGTATGTACGAGGGCAATCTTTACCTTTATATAAAAAAGAATTTTACTGACTACTCTTTCTACTAGTATAATAGAAATAAAACAGCCCTTTGAAACAGATGTAGAGGTAAGCATGAGCCATGGTGGCACAGTGGTTAGAATGCAGTACCGCAGGCTACTTCTGCATGCCTACTGGCTGCCTGTAGTTCGGCTGTTTGATTCTCACCAACTCAAGGTTGATTCAGCCTTCCATATTTCCAAGTTCAGTAAAATGAAGACCAGATTGTTGGGGGCATGTATGTGGATTTTGTAAACTGCTTAGAGAGGGCTATAGAAAACTGTGAAGTGGTAGATAAGTCTAAGTGCTATTGCTAATGAAGTTTTTAATTTTTTTTTTGTTATGCTTGCATCTATGTGGATCTTAATAATTTTGCATATATAGATTTAATTTGTGTGTTCTCTATACCTATATCAATCATTTATATGTGTGTGTGTACTGTATGTATAAGTTTGTGTGTGTGCCTAGAGACAAAAAAATACTGATCTCCAGGAAGATCCACCCATAGAAATAAAAAGGGTTTGTAATCATATTTGGAAGTTAAAAGTAGGTGGACATAGCAAATTGTCCAATGGGATAAAGCGATAGCCTGAAGTATGAGATGAATACTTATAAACTGATGCCAATCTGACTAGGATTTTCTTAAGCTGGTTTAGGATCAGACTGATATGTACAGAGGACAGGTATGTGCATATATGCTCTTAATCACTGTGAATGTGGCAACAGGTGAATAACAATTATGTTAATGTGTTGCCATATGTTTTATACAGAGATTATTTGGAACAAGAGTTCCAGTTTTTTTCAATAGAATTTTGCAAACCATGTGCCTCAAACATTATTTTTCTGCATTTGAGGACAATTAATATATTTAGCAAGTAATAGAATACAGTTGACGTATCTCTGCTGTGAAAATCAACTAATACCTTTTTAAAAGAAAATGCAAAAAAATACAAATAAACTAATTATATGAAAGGTACTTATATTTTTCAGGTCCTCAATCATCTACATAAGAAGCTGAGGAACATATCAAAGAAGTCAGAAGCATCAAAGAAGAAGGTAGATAGCTTTTTAAATAAAACAAACTATGGTAGAGCAATATCTTTATTAAACCAATTAGTATGTCACAAAGTAATCTGAATGTGTTTGAGTCCCTTTGTCATACTATGATAAAACAAAAAATGATAGCTTATATTGGAGTTGCCAATTAAAATACCTCACCAACACCAACTTTCATAAGAAAAGTCTAATAGTCTCTCCATGTGTTATTTTTAAGATATGGCTTTAACCCAGGGGTGGGATTCTACAAGTTCAGACCGATTCTATAGAACTGGTTGTTATGATTCTGTGCAGTTCAGAGAATCGGCAAATCATGCCCCTGGCTGGCCCTTCCCTTCTCTGCCCACCCTTCCGCTCCCCGCCCAGTCAGTCCTTATCGCACATGCCCAACATTGTGGACATGCCCGACATCCTGATAGGTTTCTTCCCTGCCCAGTCACTCCTTAAGGTATTTCTTTCTTTCCTCTCCCAACCATTAGCTGTTCCTATGGTCAGCTGTGCCGGGATTCCCCTCCTGTCTTACTGCTTCGCCCAGGAGGCTTCCCTGAGGCCCAGAAGGCTCCAAAACAGAGGGTGGGGGGGTGCTGCGTGCCCCCTCCAGGCTCCATTTTTTCTTTCTCAGCCCAGGGAAACCTTCTGGGAGCAAAAAATCTCCCCAGGAGGCTTCCCTGAGGCCCAGAAGGCCCAAAAAACCAAGGTGGGGGGCTGCAAAAAAAGCCATGCCCACCCAGTCACATGGATACGCCTACAGAACCGGTTGTTAAAAAAATTGAGTCCCACCCCTGCTTTAACTCATTTGGGTAACAGAGTCCCAACAAGATAGTTTTAACCCCATGTAATTAAATTAAAACTAGAATAGTACAAATGGCTGAAATTTTGAATAATATCTAAGATATTGGAGTCCTTTCAGGATTTGGGGTGATTAAAAACAAGTTTCACAGTCTGGCTTTGATGTGTAAACAAAAATGGTTTTAAAATGTATTTTGTGTTTGATAGAATTAGTCTTCACATATTTTATTTTTTAAGGAAAATGTATAAAATTACAATAAATAAACAATAACAGTAGTGTAGGATTTCCCTGGTTGCAAATCCTATCAATAACAGTATAATGACTATAATGGCTGTAACATAATAAGATGTTGGAAGAGATTCTCAGCTATTATATGCAATTACCACTTTCAAAGGGCTCATTTCTCATTTTTTAAACTGTCATCAGTTATAACATATGCACCTCAGGATTTTTAAAAAGGACAAAGTAAAGATACCTATAAATTAAATGTAAGTAATATATCTTTTGTTTTAGCTAGGTTTATGGACAGAAAGAATTATAACTCTATATTATCAGCAGATGATCATCGAACACAAGTTGATTGGTTAAAAAAAACTCCTTAGTTAAATTAATGACAATCAGAGCCTTTTGGATGAAGATAAATTAAGTTTTTATTCAATTTTATAATGATACCAACTGTCAAATCAGATAATCTGTGGAAAATTGACTATTGGTTATCTGCATAGGCATTTGACTTAAAAGTTTCTGGACCAGTGACTATCATCTCAGTTTGAAATCTCTTCATGGTTAGTTAAGATCCAGGAGTTTACATGGGGCTTTGAGTTTTAAAAGTTTTGACAAGGTTAATACAGAATTTTCAGCATGCTAATGGATAATTTGAAAAGCACTCCTAAGGATATAATTCAGAATTGAATGGCTCTTACTTCAACTTAAGTGTTCTTAGGATTGTTATCTGTGGATTTGAAGGGCTAAATTGCTATCATAAAATAATACCTTGCTTTAATTTTATAAAACCTCTCAAGCCACTGGAGGATTTGCTCAACACATATCCTTTCTGTTTTCATTGCTTTTATGGTGCATTAGTAATTATTGGTACAACTTAATCACGTGACAGCCTTTTCACATTATTTATTGTTTCTCTTTCTTAGACAGCTCAAACTGTCCTTGTGGTTGTAGTGGTTTTTGGGATATCCTGGTTGCCACATCATGTCATCCACCTCTGGGCTGAATTTGGAGACTTCCCCCTAACTCAAGCTTCATTTTTCTTCAGAATAACAGCACATTGCCTGGCTTACAGTAATTCTTCAGTGAATCCTATTATATATGCATTCCTTTCTGAGAATTTTAGAAAAGCCTATAAGCAAGTGTTTGAGTGTCAGATTGGTCACAATTCGCCTCTGAATGAAGTGAAAGATAATAAGAGTAATATGGACACGCCTCCAGTTACTAATTCTACACATGTTTGAAGAATGAATGTGGTTGGCTGTTCTGCTGCAGTTTCATAAGAATGGACTTGCTCTTGCTGCTTTTATTTTTAAAAAATGCAATTCCCAAAGTGAGCAAATATTTCAAGTTTCGTATTGGTCATTAGTATGCAACTAATCAAAGTTCAATTTATTTTGTTGCTGAAAAGAGTAAGAAAATCTGATTCATAGACAAAATACTCTAATACCCTTCTTTCTGAAAGAATTTTGAGTGAGATTTTTTAAATTAAAACAGGAATCAAATAAGATTAATATATAATTCATATTGATCTAGTATATTTATGTTATGCTTAAAATATTATTTTCTTTCTTATACAAATTTACTAATGTAAATCACCTAAGCCATTTTTTTCAATATGTATATTTCAGTTTGTGTGTATTCCAAATGAAATGGGGTTCAAATTGAACCAGAAGAATTTGAATAGTTGAACTAGGATATCCTATTATTTTCATGAATTGTGGAATGACTCCGTTACCAAAGTTACATATGATCATGGGGATGCTACAACATTGTAACTGAAAAAATAGTCATAAGTCACTTTTTTCACTGATGTTTTAACTTCAGATGGTCACTAAATGAATGGTTGTAAGTTGAGAACTATCTGTAGAGTAGACCCTTGCATAAAATTAGTTTGTATAGACACATTTTTAGATTTTAAGTCAAGTAGTTTAAAATTAATAGTATTGTAATTCTACCTTCATCAATAATTTTATGCATAGCATATAGTTTGCTTATTTATTTAAACAATTCTGTAACTTGGATCCATGCTAACTATTTATCTGCCTGGCTTATGATTAGAGTTGATTAGTTAGTTGATTTCAAACTAGTTGACTTTTCTAGTACTTGATATTTACATAAACTGTATAATGCCAGAGATACAAATTATGGGAAACTACTTACTTCTACTGTAAGTGTTTTTGATAAAGGCATGGGATACCTTCCTGTACATTTTGGGATGAACTGAAAGAAATTATAATGAAAAACTGATCCTATCAAGCATTTTTTTAAAAATTATGTTTGACTTTCAAGAAGGCTAAACTTCAAATCCATTCTACAGATCTGACATGTTGAATGAGGGAGTACACAGTTCATTGTTGTAAGTTACAAAATGGCTATTTCTCCATTTTGATGAGTTCCTTGGCTCTGATCATTCTGCCACAAATGGTCAAAATGTTCCAAAGATTGTAGAATAATAATAATAACAGGTCAGATGCTGGAAGCTCAACTGTAACAAGGATGAGATGATAACAGGCAGTGTTACAAAGAAAATATGCAGAACTAAAAGCACAGAACTAATCTGCACTTAATGAGGGCCTCATTCACTGACGGCTTGAAATTATGACAATATTTAAAAAATGACTTTACAACCAAAGCCTGCATTTATGACCTTTGCATCATCCTGTGATCTATATTGTACACATTGTTCTGTGCCTAACCTATTGTTGTTGTTTTTTACCCCCATGGTAGAGTGGAAAGACTACAGAAGAAGAGATTATAAGAGAGTAAGCAGCCATCCAATGTGGGGAATACACATTGAAAATAATGCAGTGGTGCTTGCAACCCTAAGTGTGTTTGGAGCTGGGAGCAATAAACCAGATATGCAAACAGCCTGTATATACCCCACTGGGTGCCTTAGTGTATGAATTTCCTAATTAGATGTGTCTTTATCTGTTAATTTCAGCACATAGGGATTGTTGTATATCACTGGTGCACCATTCCTAACCCACATCAATCATGGTATAGGTGCATTCCTCATGCATGCATATTTGATGAATGAGGAAAGATTATTTTTTTAAGATTCTTTTAATCCTGTCGTTAATATTTCTATGAATAACTCAAGATAGAAAACATACCTAATACTTATTTCACCACTGTTTTCACCACAACAACAACCATGTGAATTGGGTTGAGAGAGAGAGAGAGTGACTAGACCAAGGTCACCCAGGCAACTTTCATACCTAAGGTGGGACTAGAATTTAAGCTCTCCCAATTCCTAGCCTGATGCCTTTAACCACTAGTCCAAACTGACTCCATATCCGGTGGGTATGTCTTGCAGATATATTTAAATTTAGGTGGATATTTGTCTCACTGATATATCCATGTGATCTGGAAGGAAGCTTGTCGGGAAAAGCTGTTAAGCACAATGACTACCTGTGCGAGTTTTTTAGGGTGAGGTAAACCATCTTTGGTATGCTAGACTCCCTTTTAAAAAGAAAAAGGAAAGAAAAAAGTGACTTAGCAGGTATTTTCTACAACTTATCCGATTCTCTTGTTTCTCTTCAGATAGATCATATCCCATTTTGCTCAAGGATTCTGTAAAAATGTTAGGTACTCAAGATTACTTCATTATCATACTCTACCAATTAACCATCAATATCCAATAAATGGGAGCAGCAGAGGACACTTTGACTTTAACCCTTTGAAACCTGTATCATGTACTGTTTTTTTCTAGTGCTTGATATTGCATCAGCTTAACATTCCACATGTCCTTAAATGTGATCATGAGAATGTCTCAACCAACAGCTACGGAGCAGATTGTTGATGCTGTCTTATGGAAGCATTAAGAAAATGGCCTTTTTTAAGAGGGAGATCATAGGTGCATAGAAATTTTGCTAAAATAGATATATAAATAGGCATGCCGATTATAAAGATGTTAATTAAGAGCTCTATATTCCCAAAAATAAAATTCTTTTCCATCTTGAATGATTCAAAACAGTCAACCGAAAGAAAATGCATGTTTATGAACATTACACTCTTTTGGATACTTAAAAAACACTATTTTTCATAGTTGTGTATCTTGTGAACTGAAGAAAGAAGCATCGCTAACATGTAACAAGTAAATGAGAAGAAATGAATGCTGCCAAAGACTGAATTTAATTCAGAGCTGTGCACAAAAGATCACAAAGCAATGACTTTAAACAGATTGCACTACTGGTTTAGTTTCTGGTATTTTGTTTTTCCGCTGAAAAATTGCATATGTATTTCTGTACCTGACTGTATAGCACAAAACATAAACACTGCTTGATACTGCATTTGTGCCTTAATATTGCATTTATTATAATGTTTCAGGTGGGGCATTTTTTTGAGTTTTTTAATTTACTTAGTTACTGGATAGCCATATACAAAGCTTTGTGGTGACACATCTTTCGGCATCATCTTATGGCCTAAAATTTCTTGGCCTGTGTGTGTATTTGTACAAAAGAAGCAGTTCTGCTATACCGAAGATAAAAAAAAATCTCATTGTCAAGATTGAATCCTAGGGACTTCCTTTACATATAGATGCAGTCATATATGTAAAACAACAGTATAGAACTGCTTTACCACAGTACCCTCCTAGGTTCTTTATTTTTCTATTTTATTTTTGATTTCCTGGTGCATCCCACAAGTCTGGTGCTCCCTGGTAGTCTGTTACTTACATGGCCCAACATTATTAGTGCCCAGGTTTAGGTAAGATAAGCCTGATGATGCAATTCAAATTGAGACTAAAACAGCACTCAACATATTTATATAACAATCATTTCATTTGCACCAACGAAAGTAGTGCTCCTATATCACACAAACACTTAGCTTTTACATCTATGATGTGTGACAATTGCCCACCCTGTACATTCTAGGGTATCTCTTTCTGCCAAAAATAAGTAAATGTAATGAACATTGTTTTAAGCTGAAATTCCTAATTGCTCTAACTTTTTAAAGTACAATAACGGTGTCAACTATTATTGCTATACTGTTTGTAGAAGATACTGCTTCCACGAGTAAGAGGAATAAATAGTCACCATCAAATCATATTGTAGTGACTTCCTTAATAAAAGGGTAAATAAAATTATAGCAATTGGTGAAATCTATTTAAAAGCATCTACCTACCTATCATCTATCTGATGTGCATCATGACATAAATTGGTGTTTGACATATATTTACCCTTAGCTCTTTCATATGCCTTTTGAAAGCCACATCTGTCTCTCTCTCCCTTTTTGCCTTACCTAATACATAAATGCATGAATATAGCTGTTATTTTTTCCAGCATCATTCCATCATGTATTAAACTAATCCCCCTGTTTCAGAATATGTCTTATTATATTTAACATTTATTCATCCTTTGAATCTCCTCTAACCTCTTCCAATTCTGTTTTTATCCAGTTCTGTTCTTCCACAGGTGCATTTTCCATTTTCCATTGCATCATAATGTCAACAAACAAATACATGCAGAGAGAGGGGGAGAAAAAGGTAAAGGAGGCAAGAAGAATAAATTAGTCTTAGTCTTCAACTGACAAATGTGTTAGGAAAAGTTAAAAGACAACAAAAGAAACAGTTATTTTGTTCATTTGAATAAAAACAGATCTTAGGTTAGCAATTTGAATTCACAATCTGCTTCATTTTAGCACTGAGTAAAGAGTTACTTCGCTTTGTTTCCCAATTACTTACTTAGTAATCCTTACTTAGAAATATCATCAAAAGTTTAACTTTTTGCTGCCAATAATCATTTTCATGTATGGATATGTTAATTGTATACTGATTAATATATGTCAGTAGTTCACAAATACTAAAAGAGCTGAATACAATACTTTTATAAAATGATAAATATATTAAATTATGTTTGTAGGCCCAAATGTGATAAGATGCAACAGAGATATTACATATTACATTTGAAGTAGAAGTTATAAATATTTATTGGATATGATTGAGACTCACTTCAAAGATGAGAATATTTTAGCTTTCATAAAGAATGGAGATGATGAGTGAATTAACCCAACTGAACTTTGACTGGTGACTATAAATTCTAATTAGGCAAAACCAAGAAAAGAGAGATGCTAATTAGGAGGAGGATGTTTTCTAAATTTATTCTGATAATTTATTGGAGTTATAGATGGCAGATCTGGAATGTGATTCAGTTTGGATAATACAGGAGGTCTCTTTATGTGTACAAGAGAGAGAGAAAAGAAAAGGAAAAAAGGAAAGAAATAAAGTTTATGTGCACATAAGAAGAGGATCCTTTTATTTCAAATTTTATTAAAAGATAGTAATACTGGGGAAAAATATTCTGTATGTCCATTTACAATACTTCACAATTAACTCCATATCACTGTGTCCTCAAAGTATACCATATGTTTGGCAAATGAGTTGATATATTTCCTGGTCAGCTTCAATATAACCTAGAGTGACCTTTCCATTTACATTGATGAACACCTGTGTCCCATTAAGCCTTTGTCAATTTGGGCTTTCACCAGAGATTGTATTCAGCAGGTTCTCTCCAGTTCTGGAGAACCGGTAGCGGAAATTTTGAGTAGTTCGGAGAACCGGCAAATACCACCTCTGATTGGAGATTTTACAGTATCCTTCCCCTGCCAGGCCCACCAAGCCACGCCAACAGAACTGGTAGTAAAAAAAGTTGAATCCCATCACTGGCTTTCACATAATACTATTAACTAACTTACAGAAAGTGTAAACTTGTGCCATATTCATTATTTCTTACTACGATAAGAACAATACAGGTCAACATGAGAGTATCTTTAACAATATAACAGGAAGCACAACTAAAGCCAATTTTAGCCCAAGTGTGCTCCTACCAGCCTATGGAGGTGGTGGGATCCTACCAGTTTCCCTACCAGTTCGGTGGTCATGCATTTTGCGCATGTGCAGCTTTCCAAACACCAGCTGAGGCTCTGCTGCACCAATCAGCTGAGAGGATAAAGAACAGAAAAGCACAGAGGCAGGTGGGAGGGCCGATCCTGCACTTTCCTTTCTCCTCTCAGTTGATTGTTGGAGCTTTTTTACTACTGGTTTGGCTGAACTGGGCCAAACTGGTAGCATTACACCACTGCTATGGAGCTTCATCCAGTCATCCAGGTCATAGTAGTCCCAAAGTGATTGGTCTCATTCGAGACAATGATGAATCCACATACCGACGGGAGGTTGTACAACTTGCCTCATGGTGTGACCGGAACAATCTGGAATTGAACACACTCAAAACCGTAGAAATGGTGGTAGACTTTAGGAGAAACCCTCTCATACCTCTTACAATACTAGACAACACGGTATCAACAGTAAAGACCTTCAAATGTCTAGATTCTATCATATCACAAGACCTAAAATGGACACCTAATATGCAAAACATCATCAAAAAAGTACAACAAAGAATGTTCTTTCTGCTCAACTCAGAAAGCTCAAACTGCTCAAGGAGATGCTGATACAGTTCTACAGAGGAATTATTGAATCTTGTCACCTGCACCTCTATAATTGTCTGGTTTGGTTCTGCAACCCAAGACAGATACAGAATTCAGAGAGTAATTAGGACTGCAGAAAAAAACAATTACTATCAACCTGCCTTCCATTGAGGACCTGTAAATTGCACGAGTCAAAAAGAGGGCTATGAAAATATTTACAGACCCCTCACATCCTGGACATAAACAGTTTCAACTCCTACCCTCAAAATGATGCTCTAGAGCACACAAGAACAACTAAACACAATAACAGTTTTTTCCTGAATGCCATCACTCTGCTAAACAAATAATTCCCTCAACACTGTCAAACTATTTACTAAGTCTGCACTACTATTACTATTAATCCTCCCATCCTTCCTTTCACCCATCTCCTCCCACTTATGACTGTATGACTGTAACCTTGTTGCTTGTATCCTAACTATTTTTATTGACTGTTTCCTAGTATGATTTGATTGCTTATTGGTATCCTATGACTATTATTAAGGTATTGTACCTTATGATTCTTGACTCTTGATGAATGTATCTTTTTTTTTTTGCATACACTGAGCATATGCACCAAGACCAATTCCTTGTGTGTCCAATCACACTTGGCCAATAAAGAAATCTATCTATCTATCTATCTATCTATCTATCTATCTATCTATCTATCTATCTATCTATCTATCTATCTATCATCTATCAAAGGTGTTTTTCTTTTGGTTTTTTTCCTTGAAGGTGTTTCACCTCATCCAAGAAGCTTCAAGATAAGAAGTGATGGAGGAGAAGTGAAACATCTGCAAGGAAAAAAAAAAAAAGGTCCAGTTGCCCTTTGAAAAGCATCTTTGGGGCACCCTATGGAAGCTAGAATTTTGAATCTAGAGATTATTTTGCTCTTGTCCATTTCCCACCTGGTAAGATATAATGTTGAGAATTGACTTGCTTAAAATGCACAAATGTTTCTATAATCCCATTTGTATGGGATTATAGAATTCTATAATCCCATTTGTATGGATTTCAGTAGTTTTTACATTTTCCTTTATTCTTTCCAATTGCCTCTATTAAACCTCTTCCATAATTATTCTTCACTATTTCAGTTATAAAATTTCTAATGAAATTCATTCTCCTTTATTGTTATTTTTATTTACTTGTTGACATTCTTAATCAAGCTGTCTGTCCTTGTCTTTCCTTACATAACACTGTAAATTTTCATTTCTTAGTCACAAATCCTTGTTTCCCAAGGCCTTTATTTTCCATTTTGCTTTTGTTGCAGCTTATTCTTTTCATCTGAAGTGCTGAAAGGTTTTTTTTCAGCTTCTATTTTCACAATGTCCATTACCTTTTTCCATAGTTCATCAGGGTTTCTTCTTCTTCTTCTGAATCTACTGAATCTATTCCTTAGAGTGATTTCATATTTGGATCAGACATCTTTCAAGTCAAAGATTCCATTATATTTTATTGTTATACATTTTTCTCTGTATATTTCACACCATTCGTTCATCATCTGCTCGACAGTTGAAAAATCACATCGCAATAAACTTTCGGCCACTTCTTTCTCTCATGTGGTTTTATGCCCTGAATAATCCAAGAAAGCATCTGATTTGACATCCCTATTCCACTTTGGCAAAACTCTCTTACTCTTAAAATACGCAATCTGGTAAACTACTGTATATTTCCATGTTGTCAGTGTTGAGTTTTCCTTTGGTCATAAGTATTTCATATTCTATCAGTCCTTTTAAAACAAGGAACTCTGCTTTCACTTCTACTTTCTACTGTGACCAGTTCCTTGTAGTCTCTGGAACTATTTGCCAAAGTGATGTTTCACCCAAATTTATCTTAACATTTTCAACTATGTTCTTACAATGTTGTAGGTAGCAATGCAGTAGTGGGTTGCCTTTTCCTTCTGGATCTGTTTTCCCGCACCACTATTTTATACCCTACTAGCAAGGTTGACCCTACCAGGAACTCTTTTAGGGTCACTGAGACCATAGAAATCTCCCCCAAAAGTCACCGTGATGAGCTCCTAGGCAGGGGGTCATGAGGTTAGATAAGCTTGCAAGATATTATTAAAAGTTTTATTTGACTGTGACTTTTTTCTTTTACTCTAATTCAGAAGTCTCATTTTTCATGTTCAGTTTATGTTATTATATTGATATAACTTTCTTCGGAGTCATTTATTTGAGATGGGTGTCCATAGAAATGGAATAAAATAAAAACAAATTAAATAGCTCAGGAAGGGTTTGTGAATAAATGACCATGGATTCAAAACATTGATCTCTCTGGGGCAGACTAAAGAGAATGTTTTTTTAAGAGATATTTTGCAATTAGCCTGAAGATCTAATATATACATGTTAATTAGGCCACATTTTGTAGCATATCTATTTATCTAAGGATGAATATGGTGCCAATTTTTGATTTTCTCTATCTTAAATGCATGGCTTGTTTCTTAGGCTCACTATATAAAACAAATATATATATATGCATAACTTATACTGATCAAGCCCTTTGAGAGGGCTTTAAGAGATATGCTGTACTTCAGGAGTGCAGCTTAATTGCTAGGTCATTTAAAGAACTACAAATGCATATTTGGTCTGAGACCACCTCATTATTTTCTTTTATATAAGTGCTGAAAGTTCATCAGAGACCAACCAGTATACATAAATGTGTTTCTATACCAAGTGACATCTTCTCCATTAATGGAAAAAAAATATTAAAATTATAGTGCAATGATAATGTGACACAGGGTTTATTGATTTAGTTATTAATCAAATTTATATGGTTGCCCGTCTCTCTGAGTAACTTACAATAGGATTGTAAAATATTTAAGATCTGAAAATATTTAAAAAATAAAATCTCAAAGACTAAAAGAGGACTGCAGATGTTAACAACAATGGAGCCACCTTAGTACTTTGCTGGCTGCCAGCCCTGAAGGCACAACTAGATTTTAAGTGACTTTGGGAAAAATCAACAGGCATGGAGTTAGCCTTACTCAATGTTGCATAAGGGGCACCACAGCAGAAAAGGCCTGCCTCCCGAGGCCTGCCAATGTAGCTTCCTAGCAGATGGTATCTGTAGCATGTCTCTTCTGCTGGATCTGATACGATGGGCAGATAGATAAGATAAAATAACCTTTATTGACATTTTTTTAACTGTGGGGACGTGTTAAAAATGAAATTCTGTTGCCTACTCTCAAAAGTGTACACATACATAACACACACATAAACATTCTATACACATACATATGTATGTGGATCTTTGGTTATTCGGGTTTTCTCCCGCGTAAGATTGGAAGTATCTAGGCAACGTTTCGATGAAGTCTCATTCATCATCTTCAGGCTTGTGTCTTCGGCTCTGTGCTTCTCAGAGTGCACAGACAAATACATATGTATATACATATGTATATACCTACCCCCTTACATATAAATACATATCGATATTAATCACTGTTCATCTTGAATACATAGTGGAAAGAGGAAACTTAAGAGTTCACAAGATTGATATTGTATGGAACAAAACTTGTGGCTGAGTCTAGATGTTCTGCTTCAGATACCACAAAGCCTCCTCCCAGAAGGTAACAAGGAAAACAGATAGTGAAGAGGATGTGTAGCGTTCTAGACAATACTGCCGACTCTGCTCAAGCAACACTTATATGCTATGTCCTGGATAGAAGGGATTGACCTGTCAATAATCTTTTCTGTCATCCTCACCACTCTGCACTGCCTTCCTGTCTAAAGCAGTGATGCTTCCAAACCAGACTGCAATGCAATACGACAGGGTGCTCTTGATCATCCCTCTATAGAAAGTGATAAGGACAGAGGTACAGGGACATATGATGAGGGAGAGGGGGTCCCTCAAATAACCCAGTCCCATGTCATAAAGGTGTTTTTCTGGTGAGACCGGTCTATCAGGGCAACCTGGTCTACCCAAATATGGAACGGAGCATGCTGCTTCCATTTTCTTCTTCTTCGGAGTATCTCCATCCCATATTTGGGTAGACCAGGTTGCCCTGATAGACCGGTCTCATTGGAAAAACACTTAATCTCCCCGCAGACAAAGCAAGTGGAGCCCATGGCCTAGAGGTTAATACATCTGCAAGTAGCCCAGGTTCGAATCCCAGAAGGGTATTGCTAGCTGATGAGAGCTAAACAGCTCCTAGCCTCCCTTTATTTCTTTGTCGGTAAATTTAAATTTAACATGTCATAAAGGGTTTTAAAGGTCAAAAACAGCACTTTGAATTGGAGCCAGAAGCAGATTGACAACCATGGAGCAGAAGTGTAACATGCTGTTCTATAAGCACACACATAACATGCAGACATCCTTCATCATCACTATGCAGCAGGAAACTCCCAATATTCCAACTAGCTGCAAGAACACCCATTCTTCTGTTGCATCCAGCCCAGGAAAGCACACAGCATTAGCAACGAGGGACCATCTCTTCATCTACTGCCAGGTCCATGAGTGCAGCAAATGTGGCAAGCATGGGCAGAATAGCAGGAAGGTCCATCTTCTGGGAATACGTTTCACGTGCCACAATTGTTTTTCAACACTGTTTGCATGGGCTTTAGGCTTTGCATGATCAAAATAACTAACTTACTACATATTCCACTTGTGTATCATAATTAATCAACCTTAAAGTATACATGACTCCAATATCTCTGAAAGTAATTTTTTCCCCTTCATCTGGTTACTAAACAGGTAGGAAAACTGTTTTTCCGCATATGTTCTTGCAGATTTAAGTGGTTTTAATTATGGCACACTTGCAAGAAAACCAAACTTGGTTTTTCCTATGCTTTTCAAATAAAAACAATGCATAAACGAGGTGCCCTCTGAACTCACTTGTTTTCTTGCAGATGTTTCATTGTCCTAACTACACTAGGTAACATCTGATGATATTACCTAGTTGGGGTAATAAAACACCTGCAAGAAAACAAGTGAGTTCAGAGAGCACCAAGGACCCCTCATTTCTTCCCTGAGCTACAAATATTCTCCTTTATTGGAACTATGCATCAAGTTGAATACTTGGCCATGTGATGGTCTTCTCAGGGAAACAAAAATTAGAATTACATTTCCAGCTCTGTTAGAGCTCTACAGGTGGTCCACAATGCTAAATTGTGTGTGTGTGTGTGTATGTGTGTGTGTTTGCACGTACACACTCATACAGACAAAATTGTTTCCTTTGGGATCTTCATAGTCCTATAATTCTGCTCCCCTCTTTGTTATATTCTGTACTGTGAGCAGAATACTACAGTATATGATATAGAATATTTGCAATATTCGTGGTAGCTATCAAGTCATGAATAGTTCAAAATTCCTTTCTCTGAAGGCATCTTTTTGATTTCTACATATCTTGCTCAACACAGATATGACAATTGAACAACAAGCAAGACATCTTATCAACTACACAGGCAGCCCTGAATCACCGCATTTTAATGAACTAATTAAAACATTGGGAGGAACCCAGCTTAGTGAGTCATATTGATTCTTTGTAGAGCCTTTTGCTATTCACTCACTTGAAGCATGTGGGTTAAAACTTTGACTGACAGAGGAAATGGAGATGAAAAACTGAAACAATGTCCAGTTTGAAGGCATCACAGTAAAATAATTGATTGTTATTTTCTTGTTTGTGTGGCATGTTTTCTTTTTTATGGAAAAAATTACAATCTTGTAACTTGTAAGAACAGAACAAGCCCATTTATGTACACAAACACTTTATGTAAGTGAATCTTTTGGTAGGTCAATATCTGAATAAATAAAGCTTGAGCTATAATGTATTATGAAAGTAAAAAATTCAGCCATGGATAGGAATATGGGAAATACTGTAAATAAAGTGTCTTGCCAAATGAATGGAACAGTCAAAGCAGACTTTTAACAGATTGTTTAAAAACTGCATACAATATCATAAGAAAAATATTCAGTGTAAATAAGAGACTGATTTTATATATATAATGAAGTAGAGTGAATGATGTTTGCATGAAAAATTTACACTGTCATTTTCATTTTCTTATTCCATGCCTTAATTTCTTAACCTTCATTTCACATATACTGTATTTCAGAAGCTATGAATCTTGAAATCAGTACCTTTCAGCCTAATGCACTTTGCTATGTTGTTAGGAATATTATATAAATCACATCTATTGCTACACAATCTTTATAGGTAGCAGGATCTGGGTTAGTAAATGTGATTCTCATGGAATTTCCAGAAGTCTAATGCAGCTTGAGCAATTTTTTACTGCTGAAGACATCATATCATATCCCTTCAGTGAGGGATTAGGATCAGTGGTGGGATTCAAATTTTTTTACTACCGGTTCTGTGGTGTGCGTGGCTTGGCTTGGTGTGCGTGGCTTGGTGGGCATGACAGGGGAAGGATACTGCAAAATCTCCATTCCCACCCCACCCCATTAACCTGCTTTCCAGCTCCATTCTCCTGTGCAGGGCAACAAAAGAAGACCCAGCTGATCAGCTGGGCCTTGAGAGGCAGAGTATAGATGGGGCAGGACCAGTCAGAGGTGGTATTTCGAACTACTCAAAATTTCCGCCACTGGTTCTCCGAACTACTCAAAATTTCCGCTACTGGTTCTCTGAACTACTCAAAATTTCCGTTACCAGTTCTCCAGAACTGGTCAGAACCTGCTGAATATCACCTCTGATTAGGATCATGTCTTTTCTCATTTTTTTCTGGTTTTCCCACCTGGTTTGGAGGTCAGCACAAGATTACGGGTATATGAATTTGGCATGCCTAGAATCTCTGAAAACTGGGAACTGTGAAAAATAATTCAAGGCCAAGGTACAAGTCTGCACACAACTACAGTTTTCAATTATTCATGTGCATGTTCTATTCAGATGAATAGCCAACCCCAAAAATAAAAATCACAGCTAAACAATAATGTCACAAACTGAATACAAAAATAACATTCTTGATTTCCACTGCTTCTTCTTGTTTCCATTATGTTAGGTAAATTTTAGATAAAAAGAGCAAGACAACATTTCCAGAACAATATTTTCAGGAAGGAAAAAAAGCCAACAGTAACAATTACTTGATGTAGTTTTCTACTTGCTAGTTGATGAGATTGAATCTTGTATGAATCTGAGCGTAATAATGGGGAGTAATTGGGGAGTGAGTACAAATTCATTATCGTCTTGAACAGGTAAGTGACAGATTTCCAGGAACACAGAGTAGTGAAATTTAAGAGAAATCTTAAATCATAAAGTACTGGAAAAAATGCAAGCGTCAGAAAAAAATATAACAAAATGTATATTAGAAGTCAACTGGCTTCAGTTGACGTCTTTTATCAAGCACATGATCTCAAATTAATATTCTGCTCTGCTAATATAAAGACCATTAAGTATAACATAGTAGTTCAGTTTTAATTCCACCAATCACAACAAATACCCATTTCCAGGGGTGGGATTCAAATTTATTAACAACTGGTTCTGTGGGCGTGGCTTAGGTGGTGGGCGTGGCTTGTTGGTCATGTGACTGGGTGGACATGGCTTGGTGGTCATGTTATTGGCTGGGCATCGCCAACTCAATATCACTCACATCGAGGCACGCATCTCCTCGCCTGGCCTCTCATGACTTTGGGGATGCTGCAACAGTCGTAAGTGTGAAAAATGGTCAGAAGTCACTTTTTTCAGTGCCATTGTAACTTTGAATGGTCACTCCACACAAGCAAAGTACCAGCAAAGGAGGAGGAAAAAAACTCCAGAGAAGTTTCTGAGACAGGAAGTCCAGTCCTGCCAAGAATGTAATAAGGGTTAACAAGAGAGGCAGTTTCTGTAAGCAACACCAGAATGTTTCCTTCCTGCCTTCCTTACAGGATTAGGCCAGTAATTTCTTCTAACAACTGGTTCTCTGAACTGCTTAGAATGTTAACAACTGGTTCTAGCGAATAGGTGCGAACTGGTAGAATCCCACCCCTGCCCATTTCACAGCAGAAAAAAGCCTCAAAACTACACTCTGAAAAACTACATCCCCCCAAAAAAACCTCTCTTCTTCCAATCTCCCAGATAGAATAAATCACTGCTCTTCAAACAACTTAAAAAGAAAGACATGTTGTATCAGAAAATATCTTGTCATCTTGCGTACTGCAATCTGGATGGGACAATGTGCTTCTCTTTGTGCAGGCTGTAACCATTTTCCAAAAGAAGGCCCACCAACACCCCTGCTCAACTGAGCCAGTGCTTTTATTTTTAAATAATTTTATTAAGCTGATCAAAATAGAAAATAGAAAAGAAAAAGAAAATAGCAGGGGGGAAAAGGGGAGAGAAAAAGAGAAGAGAAAGAAATAGCGTAAAGGAGAAAAAAGAAACAAAAGCATTGATTTCCAATTATTTAACGCAGTGGAAAAAGATAGCAACAACCTCAACTTCTATGTACTAGCCATTTCCGCAATAATAGACTTCATCAGCAAAACTCCAAGACAAAATTTCTTATTTTTCCATCTCCAGCACAAAATCCAGAAGGAGCCTCCAAGTCAAAACAAAGTTAGATGTGTTCTTTTCTTTGTTTAAAGGGAATTTAGACATCTCTGCTAGTTTGGTCAGTTTTTCCAGCCATTCATAGCAACAGCAATAGCACTGAGACTTATATACTACTTCATAGTGCTTTACAGCCCTCTCTAAGCAGTTTATAGAGTCAGCCTATTGCCCTGAGCAATTTTGGGTCCTCATTTTTACCCACCTCAGAAGGATGGAAGGCTGAGTCAACCTTGAGCCTGGTGAGATTTGAACTGCCAAATTGCAGGCAGCCGAGCAGTCAGAAAAAGTATCCTGCAGTACTGCACACTAATCACTGTGCCATCCATTGCAGTAATTAAAATAACCTTTCCATTTTTGTGCATAAAGCATTTTTGTTGCTGTCAACACATCAACTCAGCCAGTGCTTATTATGCACTCTAATAATTTCTATACCTTACTTTACCACCATGCTGAAAGAAGCATAGCGGTTCATTTTTGCTTCCTGTGCTTGCTCGTTTGAAACCAGGTAGAAATTTTATGTCTGTATTTTCATGCTTTTCTCCTCCCCTCCCCCAAATAAAATGAATTTCCCTCTGGGCTTTTTGTCGTGTTTTATATTTAAACATCCATAGATTTATTGTTTTTGCATTTTTCTGCCCACTGTTTAATTTAGTCACCATTGGCTATTTTGGTATTTGAGAACTGGGGCTGACCTCTGCCATCTCAAGTGTCTACAAGTGCTGGCTGTTAAATGGTAAGCTTTTATTTTGTAAGGACTAAGGAAAAATCCAGAAAAATCAAGGAAAGAAGAATATTGAAAAAAAAAACCTGACATTTCTTCTGATTTTGGGCTAACAGCCTTTACAATGATGAACATATATTTGAACCCCTACACCAGGGGTCTCAAACTCGTGGCCCGCGGGCCAATTGCGGCCCACAGGACGATATCCTGTGGCCCCCACCGTGATATGAAAGTATAATATTAGTGCGGCCCGCAGGGGGAATGGACCTCTGAAGGAAGTCCCGCCCGCCGTTCCTCGTCGTGGCTTCTTCTCCACCCTGAACTTTAACAAGTCCAAGTACAGGTCCAGACTTACTGATGATCATCTTCAAGCCATACTGAGGGTCTCAAGTGCCTCCTCTCTCAAGCCAAATGTGGCTCAGATATGTGAGAGGAAGCGTTGTCAAGTCTCTGGCAGCAAGGAGTAAGCTGGAGAAGCCATGTTCTGAGGAACTGTTCATGATCTTCATTCAATGTTCCATTCATGTGTTCAGGACAGTTCATGTACTGGAGAAATCATTAACTGTTGATGACATTTGAGGATATTTTTTTAACAGCGTTTTTTGTGGAATCTCTTATGCAGCCCAGCCTCACCCAGACTCTGCCTCCAGCGGCCCCCAGGTAAATTGAGTTTGAGACCCCTGCCCTACACTATTTTAGGAATGCTGATATAATACAGAAAAGAAGAAACCTCTTTTTTAAAGCTGCTTATTGTGCCTGCATTATACACGTATACATATACGTGTGTGTGTGTGTGTGTGTGTGTGTGTGTGTGTGTATAACTTTCAGTGAAGATGTTTTCATCCTGCCCTAGGCTGATTCAGACCAACAACAATAAAACTTTTGCAAAATCCAGTAACATCCAGACACATTAAAAAAGTGATTGTCACTGTTTTCCTGGAACTCGAGAGTAGGGACACACAGCAGCAGAACTGATAGCTTGCAGCCTGGTCTGAATACCTTGTAAGTTGTTGGCAAAGTGCCTTTGTCTTTGCAGGATTTGCTTAGATTAGTGCATGCTGGCATGAACATTGATCAAGCACAACTTAAATGGTAAATGTGCCTTCTTAAATGGATGTAAATATTGGCAAGTATGCAGTAGGCTGGATAGGTGTAATGTACGGATGCCATGCACTATGTTGTTGGATCTGTACATTTTTTAAGGGATAAACATGTTTGGTGTAATTTAACATTTGTACCAATGCAGGCAAACACATTCAAGGACTTCATATAAAGAATGCATTGAAGAAATGTGGAAAACATCCCAAGTGTCCATTTGAAACCATTCATTTAGATGCTCTGCGAAACGAACACGTTCTTTCATTTCAGTGAAACCCAAGGGGATTTAATAGCCCTGACATCCAGTAACACATCTGGGATTGAGTTGCTGAGAAGCGATGATGCCTGTTAATAAGAGCAAAAACACAAGCAGGCTCCATGTCTGCTGAATGCAATTACCAAAGGATCCTTCTGTTTTCTCCAGCCCTCTAGTGGTGCTTGAGGGAGAGCAAATGCCACTGAAGGAGCAGTTAGAATTACAGATTTGACTTGGATGAATTTCCCATTACACCTGAGGTGTACAAACAATTAAATGAAATATGTAGAGCCAGACTCTTAAGGCTGCTTTTGAGCATGCATGGATTCTGCTGCAGCCTACCTAAGTGTTGTCTTGCCGGGGCTTCCGGCGGAATTAACGCCACTAAATTGCACAGTTTTATTCAGCTGCACACAGCTCTTGACAGAAGTAGTAAAATGCAATGCTTTCTAAATACAGACAAGTTTCAGGTCTAACCTGAAAGAAAAAGAACTGCAGATTCAGCTATTAATTCCCAAATGCTTATTGTTCTCCAGTAAAGATGGGAGATGTGGGCTAATTTTTTTCTTGTTGAGAAGTCTGAGATCCACTCAGAATTATAAACTCTCTTCTGAGATTAAGGTAAAGGTTCCCCTTGCACATACGTGCTAGTCGTTTCCAGCTCTAGGGGGCAGTGCTCATCTCCGTTACAAAGCCAAAGAGCTAGCGCTGTCCGAAGACATTTCCATGGTCATGTGGCCGGCGTGACTAAATGCCAAAGGTGCACGGAATACTGTTACCTTCCCAGTTCCCACCAAAGTGGTCCCTATTTTTCTACTTGCATTTTTACATGCTTTCAAACTGCTAGGTTGGTAGAAGTTGGGACAAGTAACGGGAGCTCACTCTGTTACGTGGCGCTAGGGATTCGAACTGCCAACCTTTCTGATTGACAAGCTCAGCGTCTTAGCCACTGAGCCACCGCGTCCCTTCTGAGATTGTCTCAGCAAAATTGGACTTTGTTTTTAAAAGAGGCTGAATTATCCAGCATCACTTGAAGTCAGGACAAGAAGCAATGGATGAAAATTAATCAAGGAGAGTACCAGCCTAAACCTAAGGAGAATTTTCCTGATAGTTAGAACAATTAATCAGTGAAATGACTTGCCTCCAGAAGTTGTGGGTGCTCCAACACTGGAAGTTGTTAAGAAGAAATTGCACAACCTTTTGTCTGAAATGGTGTAGGGTTTCCTACTTGAGCAGGAGGTTGGACTAGAAGACCTCCAAGGTCCCTTCCAGCTCTGTTATTCTGTTATCTATGTGACCTCTGATAAAGTTAATAGATCGCTGTATAAGTCTGTTGAGGTAATTTCCCGTTAGGAGAATGAGTGCACACAGTGAGAGTGATGTTGAATAACACATGACCAGTAAAATGTAGGTTTTACTTCCAGTAAATGGTTAAGCAAAGTCCAACAAACAGTGCAAGTCATTCATGGTTAAAGCAGTCAGTTTTCAGTCCAGGGATAATCCAAATAACAAAGTCCAGTATCATAAACAGTTCAGTAATAGACTTACAGCAATCCAAGAAGAACGACGATCAGCAACAGTCAATAGGGAAAAATGCAGGAAACAAGAACATCGATCATCAGAACATCTAGCAACTAGCAACTAACAACAACAGAACAGAACAACCCAGGTTTCTGGCTCCATCTTATGTCCGTTTGAGGAACCACACCCAATTACAATTTTAGCATTCCCTTAGTATTAAACATCTATCCTGGTTTATATATTTCCAACCCAACTGTTAGGTGACTATCAATTCCTAACAAAGTCCACTATTTTTTTCCCTACAAACTGAAATGGAGGTCCTCCCCAGATATGATGCTTGGGCCTCATTCCATTATAATCTTTCCTTTCCTAATTCTAGTTTTAGTTTTATTACTATTGCTATCAAAAAGAGAAAGCTTTTGAAAAATAGGAAGTTGCCTTCCATCTTTTATATAGATCAACAAATGTTTATTTCTTATTTATTTGTTACATTTATTTGCATCCTATCTTGCCATGTGGCTACTTTAGGCAGCTTACACTAAAAACAGAAATAATAGAACAATGAAGTAAACAATGGCAAAGGAACACCATGAGAATAAATGTATCAATATGATAACTAAAAAGATGGGTGAGTGGAGAGCAGAGAGCAAAGGGGGCAATGGAATCTGCCATCAATCTAGCAGCCATTTCCAATGTGGAACTCTCCCATATGGTACCCAGTCTAATTGGCAGAGTCATGTCTTCAGGCTCTTGCAGAAGGATAGGAAGGTGGGGGCGGACCTTACTTAAAGAGTAAGATGTTTCAAAGGGCAGGTACTGCCACAGAGAACCCTCTTCTTCTGGATCGTTATAGTCAGAGTTCTTTGACCAATGGGATAAGCCTTCTCTGCTGGCATGAGTAGGAGGGGCTTGTCTTAGTGGGATGAGGCAGTTTATTCTATTAAGATATCTAAATAGATTCATTCATTGTTTCATTCCTGATGAATTTGATGCTGGTGCCACTTCATTTTGCAGCGTGAAAAGAGTAACAATAGATTTCAAAACTATGTTGTGACTTTCAGTAAGGATGTGGCTATGGTGATGAGTTCAAAGGTTTAAAAATAACATACTGTTGTTCTCCTGCAAGCAAATAACATTTAGATTCTACATTTATGTACTAATAAATAAAAAGTGCTATCTTGAAGGATAAAGTTGTTTAGCAATCATTATTAAATTGATTCTTCTGATAAAAAACACGTATCTTGGGTCTGAACAATCAATTTTGTCTGTCTACTAAATAATTGTACCTTAGACTCTGTCATGCCTTTGTTGGAGTCTGGGGAGGAGATTGAGGAGCTGACGGAGTGTGCGTGTGGCTCCGATGGCTGTGGAAGAAATGAGGGAAGAGCAAAGTCTAGCTGGGCATTCAGAGGAAGACCCAGGGCCATCCCTTCTTCATCCTAGAGCACGCAGGGAGGAACGGAGAAGGGAGCAACATGTCTTATGGGGGAGGAAAAGGCCCTGATCCCTTTCATTAGTTGCAGCTGGGAGAACAGGATATAAGTGGGGCATTTTAAATAGCTCTTTGCTGGAAGCAAAGTGTGTTTTATTTTGGTCGAGGCTTATCTGGGTTTTGGTGTCTTCCCGACTGCAGTTGCTGCTTTATCTTGTGGAAGTCTGCAATTTATCATCCTGGCTTGCCATGTTACTGACTCCAGTGTGGTTTGTGTTGGTTTTTTTTATTTCTGATTATTTTTACTTTTGGTTTGGACAGCATTTACTTTCTTCATAGACTGTTTTTTTGGAAGAGTATTATATCAAGTCGAGGATAATTGGACATTGAGGGGAATTTATTCTATTTTTGTGACTGTGTTATTTTTGTGTCATGCCCCAGGTCATCACTGACACATAGGGATGGAAGGGACCTTGGAGGTCTTCTATTCCCACCCCCTGCCCAAGGAAGGAGTCCTTATACCACCCCAGACAAACAGCTATCCAATCTTTTCTTGAAAACCTCCAATAATTGAGCATACACAACACCAAGAAACAAGCTGTTTCACTGAATAATTGTTCTCACTGTCAGGAAATTCCAAGTTGGATCTTCCTTTGATGAGCCTCCACCCATTGCTTCTTGTCCTGCCCTTAAGTGGTGTGGAGAATAAGTCAACCTCTTCTTTCCTGTGAAAACCCTTCAAGTATTAAAAGATTGCTATCATGTCTATCCTAAGCCTTCTCTTTGTTAGGCTAAACCTTAACTGTTCTTCCAGACCCCTTATCATCTTTGATGCTTCCTCGATCCATTCCCTCTCTCCCTTTTTTTGAAGATTGGAACCACATCAACTCTTTTCCAGCTCTTTGACAGTTCCCTCATGCTCCAGGAGCTCTGAAATATTTCATTCAGTGGTTCCAAGATCATATTTATATGTTTTGTATAAAGCAAGGGTCTTCAAACTTGGCAAATTTAAGACCTGTGGACTTCAACTCCCAGAATTCCTCAGCTAACATGACTGGAGCCTTTGGGCTTCTCATGGCTTGTATCCCTGTGATACACCCTGCTGATCTTCGAAACATCCTGCTTCTTTCTCACTGGCTTCTGTATTTAAATGATGGTTCCAAAGTGGTATCTGAGGTCTTAATCAGGATCAGGGCATTGCTGCTAGGGGTTTCTTCAAAGAACTGGTGATCACAGCAGGGAATCTCTTTCACATACCTCCTGTAGAGTGTTGCTTTTGAAAGCCCCATGGGAGCTGCTCATTTTAGTACCTTCTCCCAAGAATAATGATAGATCCAAAACCATGATAGTCCTTTCTAAACTGGAAGAGTTGATAGATATAAGACAAGAGTTGTTTCCTTTCTACCTTTCCACGAGAAACTGCAGTTTTGTGTGTTTTGAACTGACGCTGATGATTACTACATTGTTTGACTGATTATAGGCCATCAAGTTATTATTGACTCTTAACCATCAATCATAAAGGTTTTCTCCAGGAGATGATTACTACCAACCACAAAACAAATGTGTATATTTTATGCAGTTCTAGACACCTTGTCAATCTTTCACAACTTGTCTCCTGGTTATGCCTGGAAGTACAAGGAAAATCAGTTATCTTGATGTGAATATGGAATATATTTGGAGAATTAAGAAAAACAGGCGTATCCCAGGAATTTCTTTTATGTGTCAGAAATAAACTCAGACTTGATTTACAGCTTCCATCCTGTTCATTTTAGCTTCCTTTCATCTAAGCACCTCCTGCAGAACATGAGAAAGGAACAGTTGCAGGTTTTCTTTCTATTTAATTCATATGGTTCCTTTATATATCATATGTACAAATCAAATGAAATTGATCATCACAATTACCGTATATTGCTTCTGGGTAGTTATGTTTCATGTGCATGTGCCAATATGACTAAAATTTTCTTTAATTCATTTTTATTTGTTCTTTTATATGTTGATTTGGATTGGTCTATGAATCTATGATTAACTAGAATGTTATTCATTTGAAAATAAAAAGAATGTTTACCAAAAACAAGCAAGTGGATGGAGAAATATTAAGATGTGGAAACGAATGGTAGAATGTGATTTAGAAGAGAACATTTTTTGAAAGGAGTGAAAATGCCAATGTGGACGTATGTTTCCCCTCCCCCACTACTTTGGTATATATTAAAATTCAATGCAATGGGATAGTGTGCATAAGAAGTAAAAGGAAAAAAAAAAAGAAAGGTTCAAGAATGAATTAATGGGTGCTGGGTAAATACAGAAGTGACTAAATGACAAATGCATATAGTGTTTTGTATAATTATGAATAGGATTCAGTTCTATTTCCTTTTCTTAATCTCATGCTATTTAAGTTTATCATTTTATACCTCCTTTTAGATCTTTTTTATAACTTTCCTTACTCAGAAAGGGAACACATGAAGAAATGCAGGATGTGTGCATCTATGTATATCCACCAAGCCATTTTGTGTGATTTTTTTTATTTAGGAAAATATATAGAGATATTTATAAGACAAGCAGCTTTCAAAACTGTGGCCTTGTCAATAATATTTTGGTTCTCAAACATGGGTAGGCCTCACAGAAATGGGCCATTTATGGAATTGCTTCTTCTAAGATATTTTCAAATGTTGTATTTTTTTTTCATAAAGTACACAGGCATAATCTTTCAAAAATGAAAGATGATTGCTCTCACTGGTTTCATTAGAAGCAAGCTAATGTGTATGACTAGCAAATTAAAGTTGCCCTTGAGTTCAGCTTCATTCCAAATGATTGCATTTATGCATTTTTCTTGGCACCATAATAGAAATGGTTTGCTGTTGTCTTCTTAATTTAATTTTAAGATTTAAGAATTCCCCCAACCAAGAACTAACCAGGTATTTCCCTCCTTAGATATTGAGTTCAGCTAAGGTTGATCATGTGATTCCCATCTTCTGAGGGAATGCAATAAAATAATGACAAACACTTCCTATCAGGCTTTTCTCTAGACACCAACAAAACCTCATTTATTAAGCATCTTAACTTAAGGAGACCTAAACATTTAATGAATAGCAGTATTGAGAAGGCAAAGATGTGTGCTGGCATACATATGAACTGGGCATGGCTAGTTTAATGAAGAAAAGGACCAGGGAGTGACATGGTAGCAGTGTTCCAATATTTGAAGGGCTATCACAGAGAGGAGGAGGGGGTCAACCTGTTTTCCAAAGCATCTGAAGGCCAGACAAGGAATAATAGATGGAAACTGATCAAGGAGAGATTCAACCTAGAAATAAGGAGAAATTTTTCTGGTAGTGAGGACACATAGAACAGCTTGCCTTCAGAAGTTGTGAGAGCTTCATCACTGGAAGCTTTCAAGAAAAGGCTGGACAGCCCTCTTTCAGAAAGGGTATAGGGTCTCCTGCTTGAGCAGTGGGTTGGACTAGTTGACCTACAAGATCCCTTCCAACTATGTTATGCTATGCTACACTACACTACGCTACTCTACTCTACTCTACTCTATTCTATTCTACTCTACTCTTCTGTTCTGTTCTGTTCCGTTCTATTCTATTTGATGATTACTTTTTGTGGTGGTCTCCCATGGAAAGAATGAGACACAAGCGTGTGTACTCGGGATGGGAGTCCAGAGCAATTTCCAGTGCTCCCTTTTATTGAGAATTTTGTACATAGTAAGCATTCACATTGTGGATTACAATAATTAGATATAGTACACAGAATTTGTTTACAGTTGTCTGAGCTGCTTAATTGTTTCTGGTGTTTGCTTTTAATTTCCTTGCTTTATCTCAGTGACCTTTAGGCAGACATGTATGTATAAGGTTTTAGACTAATCATTATCCAATACCCAAGTCAATGTTTTATTCCCACATCTCCCCTGTTTTAGTTTTTTGATGATCGCGGATGCCTCGGTAGCTTTTCGCCATCTGCAACAGCAGTTCTCCTTCCATAGGCTTCACCTGACACATTCCTAAAAGTCCAGGGAGACATTGAATACAACAGCATACAAAGAGAGAAAATATAATAAGCAATATCGCTCCAACAATTAGGTGATGAATCCATGAACCATCTGGCAACCAGGACCAAAGTGCAGACCACACGTCCAGTCCCTCACCCTCTGATTGTAATGGATTCTCCTTCAGGGTTTGTTCCATATGCTGTATAGTAGCTGTAATGTTTGGAGAATAATCAGAGATATACATGCAACAATGCGTATGAATCACAGCGCAACCCCCCCCCTTGCGCAGCCAAAATAGTGTCCACCGCATATCTGGTTTGCAGGACAAAGTCACGGATTTTTCCTTGCTCTTCTTCAAACAGCTTTAGCATTTTAATGGTGTCTTTAAACATAGTAACTGTCCAATTGTTTAAACGATGTAAATCTCTATAGTTCATCATGACTCCTAAAGGAGGAATAACTCCCCTTGATATCTGTGTCCAGTAGTCATGAGTCAAAACAGAGTTTACTTCGTTGCGGAACGCGCATTGCGGATATGAGCAGTCCCCAAAGATTTTTGAATGAAATGAGATGGGATTACTTTCCCAAAGGTGCAGACTCCTTTCCATCGTGCTGGCATGCGATCATAAGCCATCCGTCCACACAGCAACCATAGATTTACTCCCAGGAGATGACCAACCGTATTTGGTTCAGCATAGATTAATTGTGCAAAGGATTCCATTAACATAGCCAAATAAGTGGATGGTGGTGCGTATTTCCCATTCTCACATTTGGGCAACTGGTTTTCTCTCGTGGTGGGACAACATGTGGCAGGAATATATGGACACCTATTTTCATTGATCAAAGATGTGATATCATATCGAGACATGTTATGTACAAAGTAAGTGAGATTTTTAGTTTTCATGTCATCCGGATAAACTCAACTTCCATTGCTAATAACAATTGTTTTGTTGCAAAATGGATATGTTCCCAAGTAAGTCATATTCTCTACTGTCTCATTGTGGGTCCAGCAGATACCCGCCACCTCTTGGATTCGGCTTCCAAGGTGCAAGGTATTTATGTTACTTGTAGTCCAACTGTTAGACCACATCCCTGAACAACCATAGCATTGTCCCTTATACCAGTCACCTTCGGCCAGAGATACTGCAACCATTGGAAGCCCTGATGTTTTGTGAGTTGGCATGTGCATACATACCCAACAATCAGTTTTATTATGAAGGTTTGCTAGCTTCTCCATGTCCTGGATCAACGTGTTTCTTTTCCATTCCCCCAAATCCATCCCCTTGCCCCTTTGGCTGATGATAAGGACGCACACAGCGAGCAGGAACCCAAACAACTGTCCCCTCATCTTCAACAGCAGCGTATCCTCGGCCCCAAGTTATCAGCGGGACAGGTCCTCTCCACGTTGGATCTGGTAGTCTCCTATACCGAACTTTCGGTCTTGGCGTACCTGCAGAAGGGGAGGAAGCAAAATGCCTACTGGCTGCCATAGCAGCAGGAGATCCTGTCATGTTTAAAAAATTTAAAGTGTATAAGGTAATATTAAGAATGTTTTGTATGTAAGGCAAGCCATATCCATCCACTTCCCCTGTTTTTGTTTTTATGTGAAGGAGTGTTATACGGACTAGAAGTTGGCTCAATGTGGCCTAATTGTAGCTGCTCAGCTACCAATTGATGTAAAGCTATAAGCTTTTCCTTTGGAAGTGGCCATTGGTCAATCCAGACTGGCTGAGAGGTTAACAATTGTAATTTTTCCATTATCCAATAACAATTTTTGTGCGAAATTGTGACAGCAAATCTCTACCTCACAAGTTTATGTGCAGGGGCAACACAAGAGGTTGAATCCTTGCAGTCTCACCAGTTTCTCTATGCAATGCCTTCAACCAATGTACACTACTTCTTGCAAACTGCATACCACCCACTCCACGAACAGCCGGAGAGTCCTCAAGCGCCCATTCATTTGGCCATTCCTTTTGGTGTATCACAGAGACATCTGCTCCGGAATCTATAAGGCCAGAAAATGATTTTTCTTGAATTTCAATTGTCATTTTAGGTTGGTCTGTAGTCAATTTTTTTGTCAGCGCTAGCAATTCTGCAGCAACTGGAGAACTGGCCATTTCAGTGGACCCAAAACTGCCAGTTCGTGGGATCCCAATTAAAGGATTTATAGGAATGTATGGAAGCAATAATAACTGGGCAATAGATTCACCGGCCATTAATGATGCAGGAGTATCAGAGTACAATTGTATCTTAATGACCCCTCTATAATCTTGATCAATAACCCCTGGAATAACAAAAAACCCTTTTTCTGATGCAGAAGACCTGGGAAGTACCAATCCTACTGTTTTTTCTGGCAGTGGCCCATGCAAATGAGTGTCCTCAATGTACACTTGATTAGGAAAGGTCACATTAATTGAGTTCATTTTTAAACCCAAACCTGCACTCCTAGCAATTGCAGGCGATGCTTTTGTGACAGCCTTGGGAGCGGGGCTAGCTGCACGCCCCAAATTTAGTTTCCCGGATTTTGGTTCTGATCAGAGCGACATTGATTTGCCCAATGAAACCCTTTTTTGCATTTTGGACAGACTGATTTCGGGCGAACGTCCTTAATTTTGTTTTTGTTAAATGCCATTCCCCCCCCAGGGGCACGGCACTGGGCTTTAAAATGGCCAGGCTTCCCACAATTAAAACAATTCCCTGTAGGTTTCATCCCTTTTTGTAATGCCATAGCCAAAGTCTCCATGTTGTAAGCCTGAGAACCCACCACTGCACATGCCTTTAACAGATCAGCCAGAGTAACCTCACCTCTAGCCACCAAAGGCTGTAAAATACGCTTGCAGTCAGTGTTTGCATTTTCGACTGCTAATCTCAGCAAAAGTTCCTTTGCTGCTTCCTCATTTGAAATTTGTCTGGTAATAGCCAATTGTAGCCTTTCCACAAAATCGTTGTAAGACTCAGATGCTGTTTTCTTAATTTGAGAAAAGGACCGTGCCGGGGTTCCCACATCCTGGATGCGGGACAACGCCCCAAGGACAGCTGCCATAACTATGGGAAGTGCGTGATCAGGCAAATTAGTAGCTTGATCAGCAGTGGATTCAAACAAGCCTGCCCCATAGATTTGGTCTGGCATATACAGCCCCCCTGAATTCCGTCCCCTAGTGATAGCTTCTCTTTGATATTCTGAATCAAAAACCACATACTGAGTAGAACTCAATATCATTCTCATTAAATCTTTCCAGTCATTAGGAATCATGCGTGAGGTAGCCAAACTTGTCAAGAGCCCCTTTGTAAAAGGACTTTGAATACCATAATCTTTAACTGCTTTTTAAATTTCCCTAAGAACTGCTAAACGAATCGGAACCCATTCAGTCTGCAGATTACCTTGAGCATTCATTTGCCTATTAACTGGAAACAAATTCATCTGGGGAATCTCATCAGGCTCTAATTTCCCCTCATTGAAAGCCTGATGCATCATTGCTTGAACTTTCCCCGTTTGTGATTGGATTTTCTCCTCTACAGGCGTAAGCGCTGTTGGGGTTGAGAAGGCATATTCCAGTTTAGAAGTTGCGGGGTGCAACACAACTCCTTCATAAGGAGGAGGTTCTGCTAAAGGTTTTAAAAGAGGTTGTTGCTGGGTCTCTAAAGCAGTCATAACAACCTTCCAATATATCAAAATTTCAGCTGTTGCCCGTGGCTCTTCATGAAGGATAGTTCCAATTTTCCTCCATGTATCTAATTTTAAAGATCCCTTCTCTGAGTACCAGGGACATTGTCGCCAGATCTCTTGCAGCAGCTCTTTCACATTACCTTTTGAAAGAACTATTTGCTCCCCCCCAGAGGGTTTAAAGATAAAGAAGTTTGTCCTGACTAACTTCAGCAGCTCACTAACATGCCGTTCCTGTGGCTGAGAGAGTTTTCCCCCCATGTTCCCTGAAAAAAATCCTATTCTCCAGCAATAGTTAAGTACGTACTTTACCTATTCCAGGCGAGGAAACACGGAGGTCCGGACACGTACCACCTGCAGTGGATCACGTCGGGGTCACCACTTGTGGTGGTCTCCCATGGAAAGAATGAGACACAAGCGTGTGTACTTGGGATGGGAGTCCAGAGCAATTTCCAGTGCTCCCTTTTATTGAGAATTTTGTACATAGTAAGCATTCACATTGTGGATTACAATAATTAGATATAGTACACAGAATTTGTTTACAGTTGTCTGAGCTGCTTAATTGTTTCTGGTGTTTGCTTTTAATTTCCTTGCTTTATCTCAGTGACCTTTAGGCAGACATGTATGTATAAGGTTTTAGACTAATCATTATCCAATACCCAAGTCAATGTTTTATTCCCACACTTTTATACACTATTTGATTTTGAGCCACAGCACATATAGTGCTTCAGAAATGCCAAACTACAAATGATTTATTTATTGACACTAAATAACCTGGCAAGAATAATTTTAGATGTGCTAAATTGACTTATTATCTGATGTTTGATAGGAAGCCAGGCTGCCAAATAAACCACAATGGTTGGACCCCAACAAAGCTGACACCAGCCAGAGCAAATAAAAACTCAAAAAAGCAGTGCAAGATTGGAGGATGTGGAGAAACCTGACCCGTAGAATTGCCAAGCGTCGGACATGACTGAATAGTTAGCAGCAGCAGCATCTTATCCCCTCAATTTTCCCTTTTGAAAGGCATATGAAACAACTATTCCTTTTGCCTGTAGTCATTCTGTTTTGTGTCTTTGAATTTTATGTAAATTATTCTATACACATATACAGTACATATATACATGTACAGTAATTATATCAACAAAAAATAATCTAAATGTGTAACAAACAGTAAGTACCTAGAATTTAAAAATGTATATCTTTTCAGTGGACAAAGTAAATAATCACTAGTCTATAAAATGTACTGTATATATACAAACCAATGCATATTCTATATTAAATTGAAAGACAGAAATGCATTTGAAATAGAGATAATTTACAAGCTGATAAAAGTGAAGGTTTACTTTTATTATTATTATTTAGCACACTGATATGGCACTTTGGTGTTTTCAGAAAAATCCTCATGACATGTCAAAAGCAATTTAAATATTTTTATCCTATAACACAATGCAATTGGTTTAAATAGATAAATGCAATAAAATATATCCTCTGTGTTATTCAATTATGTCATCTTTGTACTCTCTATAGCCTCTTGTGCTTTGTTCTTTTTATGGTCTACATTAATCTTTTCAGCTTTTGTTAAATTAAATATCTTCTTCTCCAGCCATTATCTCTACATTCCACCATAGAATCTCTCTTTCATTTACTATATCTGATTCTCCAATGTATTCACATATGCTCATTGTCAATAAAAAATAATAATCTTTAGGCTCATCCCGCCTTTTAAAATTATTTCCTGATTTTTACCTTTATCTTTTCCCTTTAAGCTTTAGAACATGCAGTGAGCTTGACAAATTTGATTATTTGTCTATAATTTACTCCTGAATTCTGGTTTCCTTTTGTTAAAACTTTCCTTGAAGTCTCTCTATTGACTTAATACATTTTAGTTCATTCCCTCCAACAGACTGCAACAGGTAAAATCAGTTTTCCATTAGACCCATTGACTTACTCTATAATCAGACAGGGTGCAACATAGTCTCTTAGGAAGACAGAAAGAATTGTAGGATGAGAACTTTTCAAAACAATTCAAAATACTGTGTACTTCCTGATTGTCTGCTAAGATTCATACTGCCTTCTATTTCTGCTACTTCCCTTTTCCCTTCAAAAATCTGTTTCAAACTACTTCTAGATAAGTGAAATATAACTGAGCTGAGCACAAACTTTTCTCATTTCCTTCTTTGATTATTTTCTGATTTTTATGTGGCATACTGGGTTTAAACTGTGAGTTCCTTAAGTTAAATGCTTCTTTTTTTTAATCTTACACTATGAATTATCATGATTCTAGTACCATGATTATTGTCATACACATACATTTTACCAAGGGTCCTTGGTGCTCTCTGAGCTTGGTTGTTTTCTTGCAGATATTTTATTACCAAACTGTATTGTAATGTGAAGTATTTCATACATATACATGTATATATATACATATATAGGAATTGTTTTCTTAAGTTTTTGCGGGTATTTATATGTATGGTATTCAGCTTTGTTCGGGTATTTTCCCACATCATTATAGTTGTGCTTTTAAAGTTGTAGCAATGTTTCGGCAGAATCTCATCTGCCATCATCAGGTCTTGTGCTGTTATTCTGAATGATAATGCTTCTTGGTGTGAATACTTCAGTGAATGAATTGTCACTACTGAAAGTTGACAATAGACATAATTTCATTAGCTTTCTCAGTTTCGTGTGAAAAGCCTTCTCAGCGTTTTTCCACACTGTAGCCTTATGAGTGCTTGATGCCTCTGTATTAATCAACTGAAAATGAAGTCAATTTCCTTTTCTCTATATTAATGTCTTCCTCTGCTTTGGCATAGTTATGACTGGTATTCTGTCTGGACCAAACTTATTATAAACCCTGATTGGTAGATTCCCCTACATCTTTACTGCTGCAACATTCCATTCTTGGAATATGGGCAGCTCTTTTGGGACATGTGATTTATTTTGATAGACCACTCTATACTGATTCTTAATTTATGCCTTTCTGTCTAATACATCTACTAATGGAACAAGGAGAGGAGAGGGCCAGTTCTACTGTTGTTCCTGTCATTTAGATTAGAAGATGAAGATTGCAGAACTATTTTCAAATTTACTGAGTTGGGAAGGAAGGGAGGGAGGGAGGGAGGAGGGAAGTGTCCAAATCCAACTAGGCCCATGGAAACTTATAGAATAATAATTCCTTAATAATAAAGCAAGAATATAAATAATAAAATGTCAATGGGACACACTAAACCATTGGTCCCAACCTTTTGGCGCTAGGGACCAGTTTCATGACAGACACTTTTTTCAGGGCCTAATAGGGGAAGGAGTGTGCAACCTAGATCCCACATATGTGGACACCTCCGGCTCTGCAGCCCATTTCTTAACAGGCGATAGCCCGGTACCAGTTTTCAGCCTGGGGGTTGAGGATCCCTTCCCTAATCAGTAAACCATACATCATAACCAAATTCAATAAACTGCCAGTAAACTGCCACTGTTTCCCAGTGAAAACATTTCTAAGGTACTAGTTGGTGGAGTGTTCTGACCAGTGCCCTAATGCAATTAAGAGTCTCAAGCCATCCAGTCTTTTATTATGAGCACCATATCAGCATTACCTAGGTGAAGCCAACTCTGACTTCACCCTCTTCATGCCTTGCCTCTGACCCTGTTTCCCCATCCCCCCAAAGTGTGTCACCTGTCACATTCCCCAATGAGGTAATTTTGCATGTAGAAGTAATTTTGCACTGTAGAAGTCACTCCCTCCAGGATTGCTGGTATCTGTTGGAGATGACCTTGACTTGCTCGCCAGACTACATCATGTTATGATTGAGGAGTAAATTGCTTGGTGCAGCTGCGAGGTGTAATTTCCTATCCCTCTGCCTATGGCAACTCGGGAGCAGGTCAGGGAAGCTTCACAGGTTGACATTAACTCAGTTTTCACCAATTTTCAGCATGTACTTTCTTTTCCTCTTCAGGCAAGCTGCCATGTCTTCTGAAAATTAATCACACATCCAATTTAAATCTCAAACTGTAAATTATATTCATCTAGATAGAATATTTCTCCTCACTCCTCCCATTAATTCCTTCTTATTTAGAAGACTGCACAGTATTAAATTAGAATAAAAAGTTAAATTGTCTCACTCCTAGCAGCTGTGACCAGTGACTTTGCATAATATTTAGTTGTACAATCTGCAGTGATATGAGAATAATGATTACTGGGATTTGTCCTGATTAATTTGGGAAGCACAGTTTAAAATATGGTTCAATTTATGGAGTTAGAACAATTGGGAGGGTTTTGTTTTAAAATTGAAGTTGAAAGAAGCAAAGCAGGAGCTCAGTCAAAATTATTTTGTGCTGTGTTCCTCATTTTTCCTGCTGAAGCTTCCTGCTGAAGTGGGCAGCTACCACTTCATAAAATCTGACCATACTCATGGAGTAAAGATTAAAATGTACTGTAATTATTGCAAATAAATGGTATATTCATTTTTGTGCCCAACCCTAAACTAATGAAAACTTTAGCTTTATTCATGATCACACAACTTTGATTATCATTTTAGGGAGTCACTATACATAGTCGCAAACTTTCAGAACTGCTGGTTTAGTATGGTGTGCACTATATCTCTGCCTGCTATATGCATATTGGTAGAAAGATATTAGTTATTTCAAGAATTTTATATCAAACAACTGAGGAGAACCTTACACTGGGTCCAGAAAACAGCAGAAAGTCAAACAAGGTCAGGAGTATATCCATATGCGCTGTTTTTGTGGTGACTTCACCAAATCCATCTGGTTATAGATATCAAAATGAAAAGATCACTACAAAGAGGAGTGGGTCAAAAACAGAGGTTATATTCAGCATACACATTTGTAGGGCTGGATGCCTGCCCACAAAGCAGCTGAAAAACCATCTCTTGGTGATGAATCTAAGGTGTATGACACGAGTATTCACAAAACTATGGTAAAAGCTCTTCACACTGCAATGGAAATAAGCACTCCGTATTTATGCTTCAATACTCCTCTTTCTGATGGGAATTGATTAGCAGAAATCTGTATTTTCCTTGAGCAGAGGTATTATTTTCAATGGCAGCTGCTTTTAAATCTAATTGGATTTTAAAGGCAGACACATTGTGTTAAAAACAGTAATTTGCACGAGAACCACTGAATCAAACAACAGACAAGGAATATTTTTTGCTGCTTGTATTGTGTTTGTATAAGAAATGAGTACTGACAATCCCTGACTGCTCTAAAAACTTCAGAAAAAAACAGAGGAGGAAATGTTTTTTCTTTTTTTTAAAAAAAAAACTGCTTTTTTTTCTCTATGCGGACACACCGTGAGGGGATTTGTGTGTGTGTGTGTGGACAAAACACACCCTTTCCCACATGTGAATATATAATGTCCAGGAAAATCTGCTAAGTGGAAACAAAGGGATTTCCAATTGGTTTTCTGCATCAGAAAGATGTGAAAGGAGAAGCAGTAGAGAATTAATTCAAGGAGACAACATGATAGCCTGCGGCCCAGACAATATTTGAAAGCTGTTGTGACCCAGGGTGGGATACAAAATAAACACAGTCATGAAAACAGGTGAAGCCTCTTTTATTCCTTCACTTTGTTTCAAAGCTCCAAATATCCTTGACTGGAGACAAACCCCGCCCCCCACAAGCAGTTACGAAAAGGAGGAAATGCCGTTTGAACTAAAAATGCCTATAAATTATAAGAGTAAAAACAATACAAACCACACTGAAGCAATTAAGGGAACCAGGCAAGATAAGGGCTTGAAGATGTCCACAGATATCTGAACACACACTGGGAAGAATGCCAAACTCAGAGAGGAATGACAGACTAGAGATATTTCCACGCTTTGTTTCCAGCACTAGCCCATACGCATGTCTGTCCTTTCAACCAGTTCTCACAGCTGCAGCTCATGAAGAGGATCAAGGCCCTTTCCTCCCCGATGGACCACGCCATTCACGTCTCTCCCTTATCTTCTTCTCCCTGCATGCCCTAGGATGGAGAAGGGATGGGCCTGGGTCTTCCTCTGACTGCCCAGCCGGCCTCTGCCCTTCCCCAACCTCCTCCCCAACCTCCGGAGCCACAGTTCCATTCCCTGTCAGCTGTTTCTCCTCTCCCCCTGAGTCAGTCTCCAACAGGAGCATGACACTCAGTCTGGAAAGGATTTTCTTAAATCAGCTCAAAGTCAGATGGGCATAAGCACAAGACAGAAACTAACAGAAACAATTAGAATAAATATGCCCTCAGACAGAACAGTTGCTCACCACAGGAATAACATGGGCTGTTAATAAAGGTAGTCCTCAACTTACGACCACAATTGAGTCCCAAATTTCTGCTGTTAAGTGAGACATTTGTTAAGTGAATTTTGCCCCATTTAATGAACTTTCTTGCAACAGTTGTTAAGTGAATCATGGCAGTTGTTAAATTAGTAACATGATTGTTAAACAATTATGGCTGCCCTATTAACTTTGCTTGTCAGAAGGTCACAAAAGGTGATCACGTGATCCCATGACACTTCAACCATCATAAATATGAGTCAGTTGCCAAGCATCTAAATTTTGATCATATGACCACGGGGATGCTGTGACGATCATAAGTGTGAAAAATGGTCATAAGTCACTTTTTTCAGTGACTTTGTAACTTCAAATGGTCACTATGTGAAATGTTGTAAGTTGAGATACAGATACCTATATCTGCCATATTTTGATGAAAGATTCCAATGAAGCTGACTAGCGATTCATAATCTCAGACAGTGGAAGAAGCCTCAATAGAGCTGTTTAGCAGAGCAAGCTAAGATCTTTTTAGGACCCCTGTAGGGTATATTACAAGAAATTACCTGGTGGATTAAATATTAGCTAGAGTATATTTGAGCCAGCACATTTCTTTTTGATTTTAATGGCAAAACAAGAGGAGAGTAGGTCCTATTGTTACCATCTTCTACAGGGGTGTCAAACACAAGGCCCGTGAGCCTATTTGGCCCGCAATGTGGTTGGATCCAGTCCATGGGACCATCCTGGAAAATGTAAGGGGCTGGCCCACATGGCTTTGGCCCGGTCTTCCCAATGCAAAGAGAAAACATGCCAGCAGTTTGAGGAGTGGCGTCAAGCTAGCCATGCTCACTCAGTTAGCCACGCCCATGCAGTTGGCCATACCCAATGAGTGGTGTCAAGTTGGTCATGCTCACCCAGTTGGCCACACCCACGTACCCACCCATGCCTGCCTGGCCCCCAAGGTCAACCACAGCCCTGATGCGGCCCTCAATGAAATTGTGTTTGACACCCCTGATCTACTACATCAAAACATATAAGGTTTCTTAAGTATACAAGGTCACTAACATCAGAGGATTGTTTTTAAATCCAAAAAGACTTATCATAGAATTTCAATTTGCATCCTTATGTTGCCTGTGCTGCTCCAGCTGTTCTCTTCTACGAATCATCCTGTACTCATGCGCACTTGTCACAGGCTCCTCAGGAACCTCCTCATCACTGCACCAGCCCCCACAATCCCTGAAGGCAGCAGTCCATTCCCTGATGGTCCCGGCCCCTCATCCGAGTCCTCGCTCTCCTCCACCGTCCACACCTGCTGCCGGCTAACCACAACAATCAGTGGTGGGATTCAAATTTTTTAACAATTTCTCCTTAGTTTTAGGTTGGTTCTCTCCTTGATAAATTTCCATCCTTTGCTTTTTGTTCTGTCTTCGGGTGTTTAAGCTTTAAGAAGGCTGGCAGAACCAGATAACTTTCCATTTGCCACATCCTTCAGGGGCTTCCCAATTTCCTGCCATTGCTTGCTGCTGACTTCCAAACTTTTATTTTCTGAAGCTCTATGGCTGAGAAGCTATGGAAGTTAAGCACAGGTCATTTTCTAAATAAAGACTATAACTTCAGGCACTGAAGGGGATATACTGGGTTACCTCAAAATTAGGATAATAATACACACACACACACACACACACACATTGTAAAGGAGTGTGGTGAAGGACATAGAAAGTAAAGCAAATATAACAAGATTATAAACACATAGAAAGTGGCATTGAGGTGTTTGACAGAGCATTCTATTCAAATCCAAGATTTAGCCACCACAAAATACCACAACTGGTACAATTCTAATGGCATTCATTCTTTAATATCCTCAAAAGTGTTGGCTACAAAAGTCGCAAAATTAAGAATTTTACTATAGTTTGAAAATAAATGGTTAATGCATATACTTTTCTGCTTGTAAACTAAGCACAAGTATATTGCTCTTTGCCCCATTAAACCCAAGTAAGTGGGTGTACAAGGAACCCGTTTGGTGTAGTTGTTAAGGCACCAGACTAGAAATCAGGAGCATGTGAGTTCTAGTTCTGCCCTAGGCATGAATACAGCTGGATGACCTTTCTAATGGCCTTAGGAAAAGGCAATGGCAAGCCATTTTTGTAAATCTTGCCAAGAAAACAGCACAAATTAGCCTAGGGAATCATCAGAAGGGACAAAAAAAAAGTGTGTGTTTGTATTTGTGTGCATGTGTGCAAGTTAACATCTATGCTATTTGCAAGTGTATTACTCCTTCTGTCTTCCCTCCTGTGTACAAATGTTTTATTATGTGCCCTTTTTTAACACTGGGGAAAAGAAAGGAGCAAACAGAGATATTAGAAAGGAGTTTTGAATATCTGACGTAGCAGGAGGGAGCAAGGAAAAGCAAATGATGGAACATGTGCTATGATATCATGATACAAGCCTTGTGTGTGATGTTGGGATACAAGTAGAAAAGGTCAAGTTTGGATCATGATGTCATAACAGACATTTTGCAACGACTGCGGGTTGCAAAGTATGCTTCTGCTATTAAATCTTTTCAAGTATTTGCCAACTAGAAAAGCCTAAAGAACCTTCTGAGTGTATCTGTAGACAGATTCTATCCTTTCATTAAATTTAGTTTGGGGCAAAGAGCAGGTTGTTAGAATAACAGCTGCTAATGTGACAGGCACATATATTTTCTTGCAGTTGAGTTCTACAAAGATCTTACTCTTAGATGCTGTCAGTTAAGGCAGGCAGCAGAATATTAATTATTCTTATTCAGTACATTCCATTGATCTTGTATGATTGATGATCTTAGAAAAGTGAACCATAAAATTCTTGCAGAAAAAGGGGGAATGTATGGAATATTAACAGCGAGTAGATAATTCTGGTTATGCAAGAAAGCACTTTTTTAGGTAATGGAGTTTTTAAAAAAGAAGATGACTTTTGTAAAACTAAATAAACTGAATACTGCATACCTGACCTAAATGTTCAAATGTTTACAAGGATGAGCTCTGCACCAGATAATTGACTAAATTTGAAGCCTTAGGTAAATATAAAATCTTAAGAAAACCATTCTTTAGGAATTGATAGGGAAGAAGAAAGCACATACAAAATCAATGCCTCAGTCATAATACCAACTACAATTAACATGAAATTAGCAAGAAATAATGCAATTAAGAGAAAAGAATTTTCCCATTCCCATTTGAAAATCCTTGAACATAATAAAACTGTAAATTTGTTGGAATCCTTGAATCCATTCTTGCTTTCAATACAAATCTTCCTCATGGACCACAGAAAATAAAACAAAACATGAACATGTTCTCCAGCAACAAAATTAGATCCAAACTGGAGAGATAATGTAGCTCTTTCCTAACATCTTTTTCAAATATGGCAACCTATGATTCCTTGAGTCTTTTCAAAACTTTGTTCTAAACGCAAGAAGTTCTTTAAAGAAGTTTAGAAGAGAATGTTGGTGCAGGATTTGCAGGCCCCTATGATTCTTTGATCTCCTCCTTTGATCTCATTTGATCTAGTTGAGTAGTAGGCAAGCATACTCATTCACCCAACATTTAAAGCACAAGGTTCCCAATGTGTCATCTGATTTATTTCAAACAACAATACAATACAATCAATCCCTGCCTTCAGATTTCCAATCTAAAGTATCATCTCATGCAAGAAGAGGGTAGAAAAATTAACAAGGGACTACACAAGAAGTAATCCATAATGTTATAAAAACCTTAGTATCACACCACAAACCTGACAGAAATGGCTGCTTTCACCATATTAGGGGAAAGACACAACTGAATGTACTTCCTGATAGAACCTAGGGGCCCTTCTGCATTCGCTTTCTTTTATTCATGAAATATATCCAAGCAAAAATAACCTTTCTTTTATAACTGTTCTAGAAGGTTCTCTTTTTTTCCTTCTTATTATCTCTTCATCTCATTAAGGAGCTACAAGAATCCTTCATCTGGAAATGGCCTTAATCTTAGACTATTAAATCACACAGCAAATGCATAGCTTAGAACATGAAATGTCTGGGGTCTTCTTGTATTTTTGCAAAATACATTAGGGAAAAAAATAAATAGTGACATATGAGGATTTAGTTGAGAGAGGCTTTGAATTTTAAACCATTTCCCTTCGGTAAATCAAGTGCAAATGTTGTCCTTATAAACCAAACAGAAAAAGAGAAATAGAACTGAGAAAAAAAATCAGTTTATTTTATCCCCAAGACTGAGAAAGATAATGCATGTTTTCACATTCCTATAACTGATTTAAAGGAGAAAAATGAAATAAATTGCCTGTTTTGCAAACTCTAGCTGAAGATTCTAATCAGTTGTGCTGTTTGATTTATGAGGCTAGCCTTTCCTAAGATGCAAAAAATATCATGTGAAAATAGGGATTTTTTTTATTTTTGTTTAAAAAAAACTTGAGTTCCATTGCCAGTCATTAGTTCAGAGAGAGACAAGAGATATAATCATAAATACATTCCACTTCCAATTTAGTTGCTATATATTTAGTGCTAAGCCAGAAAGAGAAGCGTATGAAATGTGATATGTATCTTTTTCTAACTGAGACGCTCTGAACAAATGATGCGTACGAAGAATGTCATCCATCAGAGAGTGCTACATCCACATACAACCAAGATGTTTTTTCCGTTCAAATCCTCATCTGTGAATTTAGGCAAGTTGGGTGAATTTACATTACTACAGGTAGTCCTTGACTTACAATTATTTGTTTAGTGACTGTTTGAAGCAGAGGTGGTATTCAACAGGTTCTAATCAGTTCTGGAGAACTAGTAGTGGAAATTTTTAGTAGTTCAGAGAACCGGCAAATACCACCTCTGACTGGTCCTGCCCCCATCTATTCTCTGCCTCCTGAGTCCCAGCTGATCGGCTGGGTTCTTCTTTTGTTGCCCTGCACAGGAGAATGGAGCTGGAAAGCAGGTTAATGGGAGGGAATGGAATTTTGCAGTAACCTTCTCCCAGGAGTGGGGAGGGAATAGAGATTTTACAGTATCCTTCCCCTGCCATGCCCACCAAACCATGCCCACCAAGCCATGCCCACAGAATCGGTATTAAAAAAAAATTGAATTCCACCACTGGTTTGAAGTTACAACGGCATAGAAAAAACTGACTTATGACCATTTTTCACACTTACAATCCTTACAACATCCCCATAATCAAAATTCGGATATTTGGCAACTGATTCATATTTATGATGGTTGCTGCGTCCCAGGGTCATGCAATCACCTTTTGTGACCTTCTGACAGGCAAAGTCAATGGGGAAGCCCTATTCACTTAACAACAGTGATACTAACTTAGCAACTGCAGTGATTCACTTAACAATTGGGGCAAGAAAGGTTGTAAAATGGGGCAAAATGCACTTAACAACTGTCTCGTTTAGGAACAGAAATTTTGGCCTCAATTATAGTCATAAGTCAAGGACTACTATACTGTTGGAAAGAATACGATATTAGGAGGTGCATGATTTGCTTGGTAAAACTTGAAAGTTTTTGAAGATTAGCCCCGAGACCAGCTATGAGGGAAGGAAATGTGTGCATTTGTGTACCCATATGTGCCTCTGTGTGAGAAACAGGTTTGTATCTACGAGAAGAATGGTTGGAAAATATTGAGGACTGAGATATTTTTTTAAATGTGGTGCCTTAGTTTAAAGACAATCAATCTTTATTAGTAAGTATTAGTAAGTATTCGTTGAATTTGTATGAGTGGACTTATTCTGTCTTTTGATTTTTGTTTTATTTAATTTGGCTTCTGGCAAATACATAACACATACGTATTTTCTCATGCCACATGCATATATTATGGAGTGGGCAGACAGAAACCATCAGGATTGATTTAAAGTGGAGCTTGTAATTAAGGGCTAACAAGATGGGAAAGCTGGGGTTACACAGATTCCCCCCCTCCTTTTCTACACCTATTTTTGAAGTCTACATTTAAATTCAGGCTCACCTTCCTATTGCATAAATATCATTGTTTGTTTTCTTAATGACTAAATGGCAAATCTGTCATCACTAGAAGTAACGAACTATTTACACGGTAGTCATAAAGAGGAAATCCATGTCAGTCCCAAACATCACTTGTGTACTGTTAGTCCACGTATTTGCTAGTCAGTTTTTAGACTATAAGAATTGGTTCTTATGCTTTACTGTATAAAACCTGAAGAGATGTCCTTGCTCCATTCAAGGAACAGTGTCAGGACATAAAAATAACTTTCCACTGATGCTTATTTGAGGATTATACACTGGAGGTTTCATCTTATTATTTCTTCACACATTTGTTTTCCCATAAACCAAAGCTGAGCTATCCCAAAATGGATGCAGTGCTATTATATTCTCTCTCTCTCTCTCCTCTCTCCTTTCTCTCTCTCTCTCTCTCTCTCTCTCCTTCTCCCTCCCTCCCTCTCTCTCTTACACACACACATCACTGCCTGCTGATTGGACTAGACAAACTTGGCCAAGGCCAGTCCTTTAAATCTGCCTGGAGAAGAACTGTTGTTGTTTTTTCCATTGGACATGGTTAATATATCAAAGACAGAACTCACATATATTTCATATTGGCTTCAGCCTGCAGAAGAAAAGGAGTACAATAGCAATTTAGTATAAGACAGCTTCTTAGTAAGACAGCTTCGCTTCTTTTTCATGCATCAGATCAAACTATCAGGCCATCTAGCTTTGCTTTGTGTACACTATACTGACTCCCTCCCCCTTCCGAACTATGCAACCTGATCCAAAGGAGACACTATAGGCACATGATACTGAACAGCTTGCTTGATGGTCTAAACAACAAGGAAAATAGGGTCAGTGTGCTCTAAGCTTGGTGGTTTTCTTGCAAATGTTTCATTACCAAACTACATAACATCTTCAGTGCTGATATTATCTAGTCAGGTAACAAAATGTCTGCAAGAAAACTACCAAGCTCAGAGACCACCAAGGAAGAACCCTACAGTTCAACCCTGAGCTATGAATATTCTCTTTTAGTCGAAACAAGGAAAGTAATTTTTATTTATTTTATTTGTCTTATTTATGATGCAACTTGAACTATTTGTGTTGATATAGTACGGAAACTTACCTAGATATATGGAAAATAGGGTTGCAGTTAATCATGATATGTATTCAAATTTTAATTAAAATCCATAGGCCTCCTTTGACACAGATAGAATTCATATTTATTTCAGGATAACTGTACTCAACTTTGAAAGTTTCTGAGAGATGCATTAAAGAATCAGAAGTTTCTGCTTGAATTGCACTTGGTTCCCGTGAATGTAGAAGCACTTTTTATTTGATGATTCTACCTATAGGAAAACTTCTGTCTGGTAGAAGGCAATACAATTTGAAGGGTTTCTACGTGTTTCTATTTGTCTATTTTATATAATTGTCTTTCATTTCAGAGGCTTACATAAATAACAAAGCATACCAATCCTGATAGAATTGCATAAAAATCTATAATTACAAAATACCATTATTTTTTTAATGTATTTGTCCTGACTTATATGAACTCTAAATGGTGAAAGCCAACCCAAAGAAAGAGCAGATAACATCCAGTAAATATAGTTGCAGCAATTTTGTTTTAGAAGCCCTTTAACTCTTTTTATCTTTTTTTTTTTTTTTGGTAGACATATAAAAGTGTATGCCTTTATTGAACCCAGATGAAAGAACAGGTCTTCCCCAAATGTCAGGAGTACAGTTGACAGACAATACTCCTGAAATAAAAACACATGTATGAAAGCTGGAAACAACTTGAGAATTGCTATTTAAACACATTAATAATACACATTAAATAGATAACTGAGAATTAATATTTGAAGACATATAAGTAGAATGATGCAGAGCAGGGGTGTCAAATTCGATTTCATTGAGGGCTGCATCGGGGTTGTGTTTGACTTCAGGGGGCCGGAGTGGGCGTGGCCAGGGTAGGCATGGCCAGCTCGACATCACTTGTGTTGGGGGCACCTGTGATGGCCCGAGCACTCTGCCAGCAAAAACGGGCTCCCAAGCTCTGTTTTCAGCTGTGACGGCCTCCTGCAAACCTCTGCCAGAGAATATAGAGCTTGGGAGGGCCTTCCCAAGCTCCATTTTCACTGGCAGAGGCACTGCAGGCCATTTCTTCACTATTTCTAAGATGGCCTCATGGGCTAGATCTAAGCACCTCATGGGCTGGATCCGTCCCCCAGGCCTTGAGTTTGACACCCCTGTTAATGTAGGCGGCAGATATTAATAGACAAGCAGGCAAGTGTTGAAGGATCGACTTAAATGTACCTGTGTCCTCTAAGCTAGTCTGTGGCCTCTTGATACAGAGGAAGATGCTATCTTATCACTCAAGTTGAAGAAAGAATCGTCTGTCAAGTTAATTGTATTTCGATATGAAATACACAATAATGCCACCTGATCTTTTTCAGTAAGATACAATTATTAGTATTGCTTATATTGACTTTCAATAGAACTTCAATGTTTGGATGGTAAGAATCTTTTCTTAAGTTGCTTCTGAAATTCCTTCAGTTATTAGTGATAAAGATGGATGTTTTGCAACCGTATGCATGCAACCTATGGACTTCCCCAATGAGCCTGGTTCTCTCACTATCTTACTTAACTTGATAACTAAAGTGGCTCAACTCAGCCTGTTTAACTACTAGGATCCTCTTGTTGATTTTTGCACTTAGTAACTTACTAACGAAGAATTACGGCCTTGAAAATTTAAATCCAGAACTTGGCTATTTTCAGGAAAGAATGTAATAGAGGAAAGAAGAGGGGGAAAAAAGGACCTTTCTGTATGTATTAGAACATAGAACTGTATTACAAAAAGTATGAGAGTTAGACAAGACATAAATATAAACTGTGAGTCGCTAAAGAACTTACATTATTTATGAAGTTTGGGTACAAATGTCTTTACTTTCAGATAGAAAAAATTAAAAGATGTTTCCATTTAAGACATTTCAGGAGAGGCTGTTTCATTATTAAGGCTTTATCACCCTAAATGCTTGCTTTTTGTAGAGATTAGATGGCTCATCTAATTGATGGCGCACTTAAAGAACATTATGTGAGAACATTATAGACATTTCTCTGAATAAAAAAATGGCAAAACTGTAACCATTTTATGTAACCATTGTGAAATGCTGAAAAACCCTTTTGAAACAGATATAGAAAAGAAAAGAACAGCTTATTGTAAGCTGCAACAACACTCATGGTTTTCTATTATATATTGAAAGTGTGGGTTTCTGTTGATTTAGCAAATAGGCATTCTCATTTTTAATATGGAATTCAAGAGCAATGCGGTAAGAAGCTCTGCTGAGGTCTGTATAATCGCAAATTCTGAATTTACATGTTATAATGCCCATTTCATCTTTAGATCACAAATATCCATGCAATTCCCACGCAGTGCATGACATCGTAAATTTCAACTCAAATGTCTGCTAATATAGAAAACAAGAAAAGCATGTTGTTATCAGAAAGATAGATAAAAGATTACCACCCTGCTTTTTTGCATTTTATTTTGTACGGTGAAATAAATCAACATGTGAGACATGGATATAAAAAGTCCTTTTTCTTGTTCTTGCTGGTACTGCAACAAGACAGCCACAAATGTTTTAAAAAGTATGACCATAAACTCAGTGTTATACCATTGTTTTTCTTTTTTCTTTTTAATGAACCTGCAATCCCTTTCTTCGGGGGTGGGGGTGGGGTGACTTATTGGAGCTGAGCATTTACTGGCCAGATGCCCTTCCTGATGCCTATGTGGAATTCACAGCAGACAATTACTTATTGTGCCCAGAGAGAGAAATATCTGCCACTACCTAAGATCAAACTCACATCCTCCTGATTGTGAGATAAAAGTTCCATCTTTAGGCCACCAAGCCATTTGGGGTGATGTTAAAATAGTGTTATACCATAGTTACTCCATTAAAAAAGCACCCTTATTTTATTATTTTGAAACTTAGACACCCAACACTTTCCAAATGCTATCTAGACTAATGGCAGGGAATGCTGGTGGTTTTGAAACTGCAATTCGTTTGAGTAACATTATCAAAAGAAATACGGAACAATGTATTTGCCCCATTAGGGAATTAATAAACATTAATCAGAATTTTCACCCTTGACTTTTCATGAAAAGAAGAGTGAATGAGTGAGAGGCAGGCTCTGCACTACATTAGCTCAAATACACCTTTGGGAAGATGATCATGGAACTGTCATTTTATCTCTTCTGACACTATATTGGCATTTCTCTATCCTTTCACATTAATCCTCCTGAAATGTGTGTGCACATGAGCATTTGTCTTTTTCTCTTTTACTTTGGAAGGAAGGGGAGAGGATAATTACCTTGTTATTTCAGTATTAAGGAACTTACCAAAGTTCTGCTTTCTTGGGGCTTTCATTACTTTAGTTTCTCCAATTGATTTCTATGAGACGTCTAAATAACTGTTCCAAAACATTAACATTAACTCACAGGGCCAAGCTAACTGTAATGTTGCTATTTTATTTTTTTGGCAAAAATCTGTGCACATAAGATAAGCTTACTATTTAACTCTTTGGTCCTTCCTGTTCTCCCTTCTTTGCTTTATCCCTTTTCCAAATGAATAAATAATAAACCAAAGGAGATAAGCTTCTGTAGTTTATTCTCTTGCTTCTCAAAATCTTTCTCCTCTCCATATCACTTCTTGAATTTTTACAAACTGTTGCCAGCAATATCCATTTCTGCTGGTCCCAAGCAAACTGTCTGATCAATGGGATTATTTAATTCTGCAAGCTAAACCACTCACTCCAAGTCTCCATTTAACAGCTTGTATGAAATCAGAACTGGGCCAGACATCTTGGCAATATCAAATGCCACATTTACTTAAAGAACATGAATTAACAAGGCTGCTGGGCCAACTGGAGAATAACAGAAATCTCTATTAGGATCAGAAACAGATACAAAAATATGACAATTGGGGATACAATATTTGATGAGCACTCTTGCAATGGTGTCTAAGTCTGTTCCTCCTTGTTGCTACTAACAGAAATGGCCCTCTTGCAAGGGTGGTGATGAGTTGATCAGCCGAAATCAGGCTTGGGCAACAAACTGAAACTATCAGTACATTTTTTGTTGTATCTAGTGAATCCACAGTCATAGAGCAAAGAGCCACCAAAGAACCTTGATGGCACAGTGGTTAGAGTGCAGTACTGTAAGCTATGTCTGCTGCAGCCAGTTGCCTGCAATTTGGCAGATAGAATCTCACGAGGCTCAAGGTTGACTCAGCCTTCCATCCTTCCGAGGTGGGTAAAATAAGGACCCAGATTGTTGGGGGCAATATGCTGACTCTGTAAACTGCTTAGAGAGAGCTGTAAAGCACTATAAAGCGGTATATAAGTCTAAGTGCTAAGTGCTATTGCTGTTGCTATATGCAACGTTGAACAATGTTAGGGCTTTCCTTGCGGTGGTGCAGGTCAGCATTACCTCATCACCATGATAAGTTGGCAAAGGCTACTGGTTCAAAAGTGGAACCAGCCAGAGCAAGTACCTCAAACATCACAATTATGCATTGCCACACTGAACTCGATGCAGCCTTGAGTCTGCAGAAATGCTAAAAGTCTGGCAACAGATGAGCATTGCATGAATAGCAGAGAAAAAGGGAGAAAAATGCCTAGAGTTATATATGTGGCCACATTCTACCAGCAGCATTCCCAGGGGTGGGATTCTACCAGTTCAGACTGGTCCTATAGAACCGGTTGTTAGAATTCTGTGCAGTTTGGAGAACTGGCAAATCACATCACTGGCTGGCTCCTCCCCTCCCCACCTACCCCTCCCCTCCCAGTCACTCCTTAGCTCACATGCACACCACCCAACTTGCCTGCATTGTGCCTTCGCCTAATTTTTGGTAAGCTGGTATTTTTCTCCCCCCCTCCGGCAATCAGCTGTTCTGACTATCAGCTGTGCTGCACAATTTAGATTAGCTAGAAAGCAGGAAATCATGGATTTCTTGGCTTCTAGCTAATCTAAATCACTGTTGTACCGCTTTACCTTCGCCCAGGAGGCTTCCCTGAGGCCCAGTCAGAGGTAGTATTCTGGGGGTTGTGGGGGGAAGAAATGGCCTGAGAGCAGCAATGAAATTTCCTTAGGACTGAAGCTTCTATTTTTCAGTGCAGACTCAGGCAGCAGATTGCAGAAAGGTAGATCTGTGAGTGACTCTGTAATTCTGCAAGCAACTCAAGCTGCCTGCCTGCTTTGCCTGCTTTTGGGTAAAAGTTGCTCTTTTTTTAAAAATAAAAAATTCAATATTTACATAAATATTTGCAATATTTACATACAAGCCATGCCCAGCCAGTCACGTGACCACCAAGCCATGCCCAGTCAGCAAGCCACACCCACCCAGTCACATGACTACAAAGCCACACCCACAAGTTAAGTCATGCCCACAGAACTGATTGTTAAGAAATTCGAATCTCACCCCTGAGCATTCCACACCATTGCCTGAATCACCCACTACTTTAACATGAATGGCAAAAGCCTGTGCAGAAGACCGAAACAAATTATGACAGGACCCAATTAATGTGGATGTGAAAATCACCCAGTTGTACTTAATTGCTATGTTTGATAGTGTGAAATGGGGTTTGTTGATCTGAAAAGGACACCCTGCAGCTGTGGGAAAAGATTGGGAAGAAGGAGACAGAGAAGTTACAACACAGAATAGCATAGCAATAGCATTTAGACTTATGTATCACTTCACAGTGCTTCACAGCCCTCTCTGAGTGGTTTACAGAGTCAGCATATTGCCCCCAACAATCTGGGAATAATGACAATGCAAGTGTTTGAATCAGAAAATGGGAGCCTTACATATCAGAAAATGTTTGTCCTGTGCACTGATGCATTGCCACACTAAAAACACTAAGAGTAACACATTCCAAATGAAGCCTTTTGGAAGACAACAAGAGTTGTTAAATAGTTGTCTATCACTCAAGATTTCCTTAAAACTTGAATTCTGCTATAATTTGGAATATGATATGATTAACCTCTAGTTGGTACTCCATGACATCTATTTTTTAAAAAGTAGATTTTGCAGGGAATGCCAGGGTGTTGTTACATATTGGGAAATTAACTTTAGTTTAGGTTAGTTTGGTTAATTTTTATCTGTGTTTATGTAGGCTAGATCCATGAGTGGCAGAGTAATACTGGCTCTTGATCCTTATTCCCATCTTTGTTGTTTGAAATACAGAGCACTTTAAAGGTTCTTCTCTAAAGTTTAGGATAAGCCCTTGTAACGGATAGCAGCCTCTCCCTGTATGCATCTCCTCCCAGTTGATTTAGAGCAGTCTCCAAACTGGGCAACTGGAATTCTTGCTCATTGGGGAATTCTGGGAGTTGAAGTCCACAAGTCTTAAAGTGGCCAAGTTTTGGAGACCCCTGATTTAGAGCAGGAAGTATAGGAGAAGGTGCCTGAAGCCTTTCTACTTGTCTCATATACAGTCTGAGGGTTATGGTGATTAGACTTATTTTACACAAGACACTAGGATCGAGTGAGATTTATCTAAAAGGTCAGAAGCAATCCTTCAGGGGACTCCTTTCAGTCATGTCCGATTTTTGAAGATGGTCTGAAGAAGTCTCTGAAAGTTTCTTGGCAAGATTTTTCAGAAGTATGTTACCATTGCTTCTTTCCTAGGGCTGAGAAAAAGTGACTGGCCTATGGTTATGCAGTTGGCTTTGTGACAAAGGTGGGACTAGAACTCTCAGTTTCCTGGTTTTTATCCTGATGCCTTACTTACTGCAGCAAACTGACTCTGCAGGAGAATTGCTTCTCTTCATTTGATCTGTCTTGGAGAAGCAATTATGAAGGTTAATGTTTAAAAACTCTTATGGGAATAATAAAGTAGGTGCCTTCCCCCCAAAAAAAATTCATACACAGCAACACTGTTAGAATAAGTCAGGTTTATTTTTACTAAGTGGCTATGAAACCACTTAGTCCTCTAATCAACAATCCACTGATTATGGGTTAATAATTACTAATTGTTTGTCTAGCCAATAATCTTTATTGTTAGAATTAAACTCAATTTACAAACAAATCAGAGGTGGTATTCAGCAAGTTCTGACCAATTCTGGAGAACCAGTAGCACAAATTTTGAATAGTTCAGAGAACTAGCAAATACCATACCTGATTTGCCCTGCCCCCATCTATTCTCTGCCTCCCAAGTCCCAGCTGATTGGATGGCTCTTCTTTTGTTGCCCTGCGCAGGAGAACGGAGCTGGAAAGCAGGTTAGTGGGGTAGGGATGGAATGGGATTTTGCAGTAACCTTCCCCCAGGAGTGGGGAGGGAATGGGGATTTTACAGTATCCTTCCTCTGCCACGCCCACCAAGCCACACCACACCCACCAAGCCATACCCACAGAACTGGTAGTAATTTTTTTTGAATCTCATCACTGAGACAAATGTGATTCAATTGGAGCACTTTAGCACAAGGAGGAAACAGATGCCACTTACTGACCATAGCATTTGATTTTACAGGACAAGAGGTGAGGATTCATGTTTTTAGTGTGATTTCTTCCCCCCATTACTTAGAAGTATCTCTTATGCTGTGATGATTCATGTTATACATTATCTCAAGCAAGACCTTCTGAAGATCGTCTGTTCTATAATTAAGAGCCTGTCAAAGATGGCTATTATTGTAAGCAAACATATATAAAGTACTCAACTTGTGCCAAGTATTGTTGATTGTGACATGGGGGTCTCAAGACCTGATTCTAAGTTGATTTCTCCAGGGGTAAAGATTGCTAATACCTTCTTTAGAAAGTGATATGAAGGAAAGAGACATGCAGGTTGAACATTAATGACGGCTGCAACAGTCAGTTACTTTGCTGGGAGAGAAATACAGATACCAGTAAAGGAGAATATTTATAGCTCAGGGTTGAAATGATGGCTCTTTGGTGCTCTCTGAGTTTGGTTGTTCTCTTGCAGACATTTCATTACCCAAACTAGGTAACATCATTAGTGCTACAGTTGATAATAGCGGTGATGATGTTACCTACCTAGGGTAATGAAATGTCTGCAACCAAGTCACCAACCTCAGTGAGCGCCAAGGACCCCCTCAAATACAGTTTCTTTCCTGGCATTCATGAACTTGTTTTTTTTTTCAGCTGTTTGAAAACTTTGCACAGTGAAGTAATATACTTTCTTCTTGTGCGCCACCAGTCCCCTCAACTTAGAAGTAAATATTTATGTCTTAGAAATATCTTGACTAGGTCTTTTCTTCTCAGCTCTGATGATAAATAAAGACTTGATGCAAGTTTAGGTCAGCTAAAAGAGCTGGCTAACTCTGCAGGTTATGCAAAGCTCATTAAAAAGACTGCTATTCCTCAGTTATATTGGTTCTCCAGAGCCACTGCCTGTGACAGTTCCTGAATCAACACCTGCTTCAGCTCTGCAAGAGCAATGCAAGTTTTTGGCAGGCTGAAAGCAATTCTTCTGAAAGGAAGTGGGGATAGCAGCCAGTAATATACCTAGCTGTTCACTAAAAATGAGAGCCATGAAAGAAAAAAGAAAGAAAGAAAAGAGGGCGTGATTTGCCATTCCAACTTTTCACATTCTGCATTGGCCAAATCACTTCCCAAAAGACACAATGGGAACTTTTCTTTTTAAGAAAGAAGAAACTTGGAACAAGCCACAGCATATACTGCATGCCATTTCAGAATCAGAAGTCTGCTTGGTTAATTGCAGACTTGAAAACATTTGGAAGCCCATCCCAAAAAAGTACAAAATAAATGGAACACTTTCATTTTAATATTTGATCAGACAAAGTGAATACCTAGAGAATATGAAGTCAAGAGCTGTACAGAAAAATAGTCATTGCCTAAAAGTGATACAGGTAGTGACTATAGAGCTAAACACAGAGAGTGAAAAGCTTTGGATCTGTTGTAAAACCAAAATCTGTAAAAAATAATAATCCTGCAGCAAACCAGAATAAAGATCCTCCTGAAATGAAGAGCTCCTTATTGCAGAAGATAGGCAGTTGGTTTGGCTTTTTGTGCCCATGATATACTGTTTCAGGAATATTTGTCATGTGTGTCACTTAGGAACAATAAAGGGGGAGGAGGAATCAATCATAATTGCCCATAGAGCAGACTTCTATGTGGATTGCAGTAATCCACAACACTAGAAAAAGGAAAGATACTCTCTATACAACAACTTTCAACAAACTGGATACACACACAAGTTTATAGAATAGTGCCTGTCCACTCAACCCAATACAGCACATCCAACACAAGGATATCACTGCCATACATCAAAAAACAACCAACAGATTATTAGAACTGCCCAGCACACAATATAGCACACAAATCAACTAAACTCCTCCAAAACACCTTAAATATACCCACCCCCCAAAATCCCAGATGAAATAGAACAAACCAGTAACCCAAGCAGAAAAAACAGGAATGATCTACAACACAAAATGTTGGAACTGTAACAGCCTTTAAGTAGGACAGACAGAGAGAAAACTAGCAGAGTGCATCCATGAATACCAACCACGGTAGCAATCATGTTACCACACAATGAAAACTCTTTAATACATGAACGTCAGTGGTGGGATTCAGAATGCTTTACTGCCAGTTCTGTGGGCATGACATGGTGGACATGGCCTGGCTTGGTGGACGTGGCTTGGCAGGCATGGCTTGGCTTGGTTGGCATGGCTTGGTGGGCGTGGCAGGGGAAGAATACTGCAAAATCCCCATTCCCTCCCCACCCCACTAATCTGCCTTCCATCCCCATTCTCCTGTGCAGGGCAACCAAAGAAGACCCAGCCGATCATTTGGGACTCAATGGAAGAAGAGAAGAGATGGGGTTGGTGAGGCCAGTCAGAGGTGGTATTGGCCGATTCTCTGAAATTTCTGCTACGGGTTCTCCAGAACTGGTCAGAACCTGCTGAATACCACCTCTGATGAACATACTTCACCATAGTTTCAACTGGGAAACAATGATCATCATAGACCAAGCTAAATCCAAAAAGACTAGGGAATTCCTGGAAGTTTGGGACTCTGGCAAATCATGTATCAACAAGCATATACGGATAAACAATATTTATACAACTTTCAAAAACGACATTAAAAAAACAAAACAAAGAACACCTTTTGCTAGCAATCAGCATCCAGATAAGCGAGGAGTAATGGCAAGATTAATACCAATCAAGCAATGAACAAAACCTCAATCAAGGGACTACCAGCTCAGACAAACATTCAAGCAATAAACAACAGTCAATCAAGGAACTACCACGAAGAAAACCACTCTTCCACCAACAATGACAGGGCAAGTCACTGTATATAAAAAGACAGCAAAGGCCACTCTCCTCTAGCACTGAAGATGTTATCTAGTCTTCTAACAAAACATCAAACCAACAAGTTCAAGAGACTCAGATTCAATTATTAGTTTTCATTGAGCTTTTCTTCCCTGCATATTTAAAAGCATCAAAGCGCACCTGAGTTTCTCTACCTGTGTTAATAATGGATATGGACCTGCATGTAAAGAGGCAACTGTTACTTAGGAGGATTGGAAGAGCTTCATGAATTTTCTTTGGCTTTTTTGGATCTCCTGCCAATGCTGCTTGAAAGAGTTTTCTGGGCCAGAATTTTTAGATCATGAAGATGATGCTTGATGTAATGCAGTCTGATTATTTTTTGGAGACCCAGCATCCTAGATTAACTCTCTTAGAGAAAATCTGCAATGTGTGCTGTTTAATCTGGACCCGACAATTTTATTTTGCAGATCCTTTTCATTTGAACAGCCCATGCCTGTCCAGTCTGTGTTGGACTATCCCAAAAGTATATATAAAAGACTATACTTGGAGGTAGTATCATAAGTTTTGTAACCGAGCGTCTTTGTGTAATAGTTTTACAGTCATATTTTTAGCAAGTTGTTCTTGTTTACTGTAGCTAATTATTTAAAAAAAATGGCAATTGCAATTTGTGCGGTCAAAATACATCCCTTGGGTATGTGGTCAGCTAAATTCCTTCCTTTAAAATTCCTTTTGGTGAGTGAATGCTCAAAGTGAGCCTTCTAGGGACGATTTAATAGCATTCAGCTATGCCCACAGGAATACTTAGCAAGCATGGAGAAGCCAAAATACAACTTGCTACATTCTGCTTAATTCTTCCAGCAGAGGAGCAGAGATCTCAGCAGGACATTGCTTCAAATGGTTCCCATTGAGCAACATCATCTTTGTTAAGAATGGGAAAATAATCTAATGTGTCCATTTTAATTGCTGTTTGCTCATCAGGTGTCTTGCTTGGGAAGAGAGCCTTATTTCTTTATGATTTCACTAAGTTTGCAGAAATCAAAGAGCCTAAATTGTTTAGGGGTGATTCTTTATTGTTTCCATCCTCAGGATTGCCCTATATTAAATAAATTTATTAAAACAAATAAACAGATAAAACAGGTTCTGATGAACGAATAAAAAGTAAATAAATAAAACCAAACGAAGATGAATTGAAAGAATATCTTTATTGTTTTCCAGACTGTAGTATTCACTTAAGATGAATCATACTTGAGAGCCAGAGAATATGAATTTGTTCTGATATGCATATGTGCAATGCCCACTCTAGACATTTTGACACCCTACAAAATCATAGTTTGGCACCCCCTATGATTTGGTTCATCTGATTTTGTTAGGAATTTCAAAACAGTGTTCTCATATTTGTATGTTTTCTTCAAGTTTTTGAAATCTATGCTTACAATTTTCAGCCTTCTACGCACATTATTATTTCTTCTTCTTCTTCTTCTTCTTCTTCTTCTTCTTCTTCTTCTTCTTCTTCTTCTTCTTCTTCTTCTTCTTCTTCTTCTTCTTCTTCTTCTTCTTCTTCTTCTTCTTCTTCTTCTTCTCCTCCTCCTCCTCCTCCTCCTCCTCCTCCTCTTTCTCCTTCTCCTCCTTCTCCTCATCCTCCCAGAACAAAAATCAAATTAAGTTTGCAGTGCAATTTTAATCACATCAGCAGTGATAGCAAAATTCTGCAAAATTGTATTTAATCCTCAAGTGGGCATACTGGCTTGCAGAATGCAGCATTGATGGTTTTTTGCTTTTTTATTGTGTTTTTCAGAAGCCCTTTCCACTTTAGTGCACCCTAAAATTTGGTGCCAGTCAGCCTTAGCCTAGAGCCAGTCGTGCATATAGGTGTGAGATTCTTGGGCTATCCAGTCTTGGGTGGTGGTGGTGAGATGGCTAAGATCAACCATTTTAGAAAAACAATTCTTCCTTTCTTTCAACTTTTTCTAGCTCTCTGACATTCTTAATATGATTAAACAATTAAAATCTTAACTCATAGGGTTCTCTTTGAAAAGGGATCTTTTTTTAAACAATAAAATATTAAGATACAATTTTTAAAAAACAAAACTAGACATATTGCCCCCCATTGAATACTGATAAACATATTACGACAGTAATAATCTCCACCCCCCATTTGCAAAAGAGGCCCATAATTTCTGGAAAAGTGTTCAGTTGTGTTTAGCCTATATCTTTCTGCCAGGTTACAGAAAGCAGGTTGCTACTTGTCTCCTCCCCTCTTAAATCAGAAACATGAATTTTCCTGGTGGTTGGTACCAGCCGGGCGTGGCTTGGTGGGTGTGGCAGGGGAAGGATACTGTAAAATCTCCAGTCAGAGGTGGTATTTGCCAGTTCTCTGAACTACTCAACATTTCTGCTACCTGTTCTCCAGAACTGGTCAGAACCTGCTGAATACCACCTCTAGTACCAGCCTTTTTACCTGGCTTTCCCCCCAGGGCTTGTGAGTAGCTCGCAGCAAAGTCATGCTATGGGGACCACTTGTGAAGAGCAGCAGGACTCAAGTCACGATAGCTTGGTGGGCATGCCCTCCATGCAGGAATGAAGCAAGCAAGACAAGAAACCATATTTTTTTAGACTTCAGAGAACTGGTGAGGAAGAAAATGGAATAGTATTTAAGTATTCTTTAAAAAAAAGAAAGAGAAAATCTTTAAACCTCGGGGCAGAGGTAAATCATCTTTTGTATATAACTTCACTTTAACTTTCAATAAAGTGATTGAAGCAAGCATATTCTTAAATCTGCACTCATAGAGAAAGAGCTTGCAAAAAAACAACAACAGTGACTGGGCATTTATATAAATGATTGTGTAAGGAATGAAAAAAAAATATGAAACAGCGTTTCCATTTCCAAACCTTCAGTAATCCTTTCCTGATATTTTTTCTTCTTCTCTGGGGTTAGAATTTTGTGTTCTCTGTTTAATGCTTTCAAAGGGGAAGAAAGAGATAATTTGATGGGTTTTTTTTTTAAAGAAAAGGACCAATGAGGCTGCACTACCTATGGCATAATGATAAAATATTCCTTTGAAAGCTTCATCATTTATCAAGAAGCAGGAGAAGAAGTCAAGTACTGGAAGAAAGGATCTCAGTGAGAATGAATATGTCTCTCTCTCTCTTTTTTTTTAAAGCATCACTTAATTCAAAGGCTGTTTTACTTATCTTTATTGTACAGATGTTTGTTGATTTTTCCTTCAAAGGTAATTACATAGAAACTGTAAGACATAACCAGCAACATATTGACACAAATATACACATGCTAATGGTAGATAGATTAGCCTTTCTATTCTATCTGTCTTCCCTTTCATTTCTTTCCCAACCCCACATATATGACAATTCAAGTTTCGGAAAACAAAGCCAGCTAAGTCTTTTGTGTTTGGTTTTCATTTTGAATCCTGAAAGCTGTTAGAAGACTGGAGTTACAGTAGTGCTAAGTAGCTGACTCTGCATCCAAAGTTATAGCTAAGTTCATGGCCCAAATATTTCTTACCACTATGTATAAAATTATAACATCAAGTAATAGGGCAAAAATGTTCAGAGATGATCCCTTATAGTGTTACAGTGGTGGCTGCTTCTTCTACTTGCAATGCTAAAAGAGGAAAGCAGAAATTCTTTAGACAGACAAGTCCAATTATTCAATTACATATAATTTCTGTGCTTCATTGTTTAAAATAAAATACCTTATCTGCATGAGAGTGACAGACTATGGTTTTAGTGACTAATTCAACCCAGAAACCTTTTCAGATTTTTAAATATGTGAATACGTTCCTGAAATGAAATGAATTATAATTTGTTTGATTCAATGAACATTGATGAGGCAGCTAGGCAAGGACTAAATGTACTCTTTATCTAGACTGAAACTAGTACTTTTTGGCTAGAGAATCAGGCTCAGATTAACAGGTTTACTGAAAAAGAAAAAGATTGACTAACCACAAGACTAATATAACTGGTAGTGCACGGGGTTGGATGTGCATGAGCTGACATAACGTTCACTCTCTTTTAAAACAGAACATAACCATTTGGTGAGAATCATACTCCAGACTGAAAAATCATGGGCTTAAATGATCATTCTAAATGATTGAATTAAAATATATTCTCACTCTTTTGATCTCTTTCCCAGTAGAAATTTGATTTGCCTCATCTATTCTTCTTCAGGGAAACCCGTAAGACTTATTTGGTTGTTCTTGGAAAAGGATGTTCTTTGACAAGAACACAGAAATATTGGCATGCAGTATTTTTATTTGCAGGTAATGTATGTATGTATGTATGTATGTATGTATGTATGTATGTATGCACTGGAGTTTGAGATTGTTTGCTTACATTGATAGTTGCCCAGAGAATCTGACAATAGATGGCAAACAGACTCTGTAAGTAAATAAATGAATGAAGAAATACAATAATTTAACAATTAGATAACCAGACTGAAACTTATTTTCTGTTCAACCTATAGTTATGATGGCCTACTCCCTTCAGGTATATGAAGAACATTGAGTGATGGCCCATGTTGAAGAGTCAACCTACAGTTTTTTTTCATTTTGTTTCACAAACTGGAAGAAGGAAGAATATCTTCTTCACCTCAAGAAGCAAAATTCCTCCTTTAGTTCTTCTAATAGATATTTAACAAAAAATGGGAAGGTGGCCACTATCTTATCTTCAACTTTTCCTAGTGAGGGAAGTTAGGGTTAGAGTGAAACAGTTGTACAGCATTACTGGAATTAGACACAAATTTTTGCACCTCTCTTTTCTGCAGTGAAGCATTGTCCACTGCCCAGATCCAGCTTATCCCTTTTTTTTGGCAAGGATCAAACCCGTATCCCAAATATTCTTTTTCAAGAGGCAACTGGACTTTCTGGTTTTTCTTTGAAGACATTTCGCTTCTCATCCAAGAAGCTTCTTGAGTGAAGAAGCTTCTTGGATGAGAAGCGAAACATCTTCAAAGAAAAACCAAAAAGTCCAGTTGCAAAACATTTGAGGAGACATAGCAAGATGTCACCCCATCAATTTCCCAGACTCTGATCAGCCAACTTAGAATGTGAGCAACTTCATTGGCCAAATGTTCAGTGAAAAGGTCCAATCAGCTCATTAGCAATTCTTCCATGCACTCTCCTTTAATCGGATCTAGATAGCAGCTATCCAGTATGTTTGAGTGCAAATTGCAATCCTATTTTTTAATCACATGCATTAGCTTTTTATGTAAATGTTGACTGGTGTGCATGCCTCCTTTTATCCTTATTGTAGGAATTTCTATTTGCCTAATTTGTAATTTATATGGTAAATATTCATACAGTAGATTGATTCATGAATGTACAGATACATTCATTTAAATCAGAAGTGTCCAACACTTGGCAACTTTAAGATCTTATGGACTTCAGTTCTAACTGCTGGCTGGGGAATTCTGGGAGTTGAAGTCCACAAGTTACTAATGTTGAACATCCTTGATTTAAACCCAGAGTAAAGGAATTGTTTTTGTCTTCTACAAACAGCAGTGTGAAACAGAATTTTAATATGGCACAAATAGCTACACACCAGGGTTAATTTGACCTTTGCTTCAGCTTGCTTTGATTTATTTTCCCCAAGCTTGTGCACAGTCCTTACCAAGTTAAGAATGCAAAATCATGGCTGTAGTAATAAACCATTTAGTGAGTTCATGTTTATATGTATTAAAAATAGGATGCAGGTGGAATGACTTCCAGTTTGTCGGCTTCGCGAGCGGCAGGGATTCGTGAAGCTGCGCGATCCCTGCTGCGCTAGCCGCATTTGGGGCTCCGATCCGGATGGGTGCGGAGCTAGGCTGCCCTGCAGGGGCAGCTGAAGGTAGGGGATCCGGAGAGGGGTTTGGGGTGTTGCAGACCCCCTCCCCAGCCGGCAGAACCCCTTTTCCCAAGACGGTGCAGCGGCGGTCCGTAATGGCCGCCACAAAGAAGCTGGCAGCCAGGTAAGAATGCGCAGGAGGAAGTGGAGAAAGTTTTCGAAAGGAGAAAGTTTTTCTTGGTTCCTAGGACTCTAAGACATATTTAACAAAATTCTTGAAAAGTATGACTTTCTGAATGATACCTTCTAGAAGAGGAAAAAAGCGGCAGTTTGTTGGTGCTGAAAGGAAAGCTTACCCTCTTTTCCTATGGAATAAATAAGTGAATATTAAGAAACTATTTTTTTTAGGTGAAAACTGGCTTTAAGCGATGAGTGGGAAGAGAGAGGACTAAAAAAAAATATTTGTATGCTAAGACTTTGTTGGAGGAGATGCTTTAAGGATTTGAAGACTAAAATATATTGCAATAAGATTTTAAGAAACAGATTTGGACTTTCTTTTTCTCTGATTGATACTACCCCAGGAGGAGAAAGTGAGAACTCTGCCTTGGTTTGGACTGATTGATAACTTTGGGACTGTTTCATTTTTCTTTGGAATATTCTGGTTGTTGTAAGAAGAAAGAAGGGGAAAAGAAAGAAAAGATTTATAATGGCTCTTTCTATTGAGGAACTGAGAAAAGATTATGAACAAGCAAAAAAAATGGTAAAGCTGGTTTGAAAGAAGCCTTCCTTTTTTTTAGAAATGGCGCTTATTAACTATCAACAAACATTACAACAGATGAAGATAGCAGAAGAAGAAGAAGGAGAGGAAGCCATTTTTAATAAATTTCAGAACTCAACCAAGAAAGAAGGAAGAGGGAAAGGAAGAGAAATAAAGGACTTAAGATTTAAAAAACACTTAAGAAAGGGAAAAATAAGGTGCAAAATCAATATAATGATAGTAAACAAAAGGGAAAAGGAATACGACAGAGAAGAGAAGCCAGTAAGGCAGAGGCTAGAAGAAGGGGGTAGAAAGGTTTGTTGGGAGAAGAAAGAAAGGGAAAAGGTGGAGAAAAGCTACAAAGTTTTGAAATTAAATGGGAAAAAAGGAATCTTTTTTAGGGATAAAGGATAAAGTATAATTTCTTCAAAGAGATTTTGCAAGGTACATAAGATGATATTGTAGTATTGTATTAGAAATAGAAAACTTAAATGGTTTAAGAGTTGATAAGAGATTAAAATGTTTATTTATTTATTTATTTATTTATTTTATTTTATTTTATTTATTTGATTTGCCAATTGTTTACAAGATAATAAGTATAAGAGTATACATAGTTGTGAATACATGAAATGGGTACATATATGAAAAATAAAAGAATAAGAGAAACAATAGGACAGGGACGGTAGGCACGTTGGTGCGCTTATGCACGCCCCCTACAGGCCTCTTAGGAAAGGGGTGAGGTCAATAGTAGACAGTCTAAGGTTAAAGTTTTTGGGGTTTGGGGAAGAGACTACAGAGTCGGGTAGAGTATTCCAGACATTGACCACTCTATTGCTGAAGTCGTATTTCCTGCAATCAAGTTTGGTGCGGTTTACTTTGAGTTTGTATCTATTGTGTGCTCTTGTGTTGTTATGGTTGAAGCTGAAGTATTCACTGACAGGTAGGACATTGCAATGTATGATTTTATATACCATGCTTAAGTCAGACCGAAGGCGGCGTAATTCAAGGTTTTCTAGTTCTAGAATTTCAAGTCTGGTGGCATAAGGTATTCTACAACGAGTAGAGGAGTGGAGAACTCTTCTTGTGAAATATTTCTGGACTTTCTCAATTGTGCTAATATCAGATACGTAATGTGGGTTCCAAACTGATGAACTGTATTCGAGTATTGGTCTAGCAAATGTTTTGTATGCTCTGGTTAGTAGTGTGATATTACCAGAGAAAAAGCTACGTAGGATTAGGTTAACAACTCTTAATGCCTTTTTGGCTATGTAGTTGCAGTGGGCTCTAGCACTTAGATCATTAGAGGTGAGTATTCCAAGGTCCTTTACATGGGTCATCAACAAGATCTTGGCTATTCAGCTTGTATTTTATTTTCTGATTTTTTTGCCAATATGTAAGACAGAGCATTTATTTGTTGAGATTTGAAGTTGCCATTTGTTTGACCATTCTGATACATAGTCAAGATCTTTTTGTAGGGTAGCAGTATTGTCTGTGGTATTGAACAGCTTTACATCATCAGCGAAGAGAATGCAATTGCTCTTAATATGATCACAGAGGTCGTTTATGTAGAGTATGAAGAGAGTTGGTCCTAGAACACTGCCTTGGGGACACCACTATTGACAGGTACTGGATTTGATAGGACGCTCCCGATTTTGACCATTTGTTGTCTGTTTGACAGGAATGCTTCTATCCAGTTATTCAGTTGTCCAGAGATACCATAGGATTTTATTTTTAGGAGTAGTTTGTCGTGTACCACTGAATCAAAGGCTTTACAGAAGTCTATGTAGATTGCGTCTATTGCTTTGCCCTGGTCGAGTTGTGTCGTCTATATGTTTTTGCAGTGTAAGAGTTGCAGATTACAGGATAGTTTTTTTCTGAAACCAAATTGTTTATTGGAGAGTAGGTTATTTGTCTCTAAGTGGAGGATGATGGATTGGTTAATAATTGATTCCATGACTTTACAGGTGACGCAGCATAAGGAGATTGGCCTGTAATTTTCAACTAGGCTTGGGTCTCCCTTTTTGAAGATGGGGATGACTGTGGCTTGTGACCATAGGTTAGGCAAGGAGCTGGTTCTGAAAGATTTTTCAAAGATTATGCTTAGAGGTTTGGCTATGACAGTGGATAGCTTTCTTAAGAAGTAGGCACATATTCCACCCGGTCCAATAGATAGAGATGGTTTTAGATTGCGTAGTGCTTTTTCAACATTGTCTTCTGTGAAATCGATATGTATTAGATCATTGTTGTTATCTGTGGTACGGCTAGGAAATACTGGGCATGATCCATTGCTGTTTACAAATACTGAGCCGAAGAATGTGTTAAAGATGTTGGCTTTAATGGTGTCGTCGTTGCAGTCTTTACCATCAGGTCCTATCAAGGGAGGGATGGACCTTGAGTCTTTTAGTTTGTTGTTTACAAAATTGTAAAAAGCACGGGTGGAATTGGTGCTTAGAAGGTTTTCCTCTTGTTTAATGTGATAATTGGTGCATTCGGTCTTTATCTGGTGGCATAAATTTTTGTATCGGTTTTTGAAATTGGCAACGTGACCAGATTTGTTTTTCCGCCAGAGTGATCTCTTTTTGGATTGAAGTTTCCTTATTGATATGGGTCCCAGCCGGCAGAACCCCCTTTTCCCAAGACGGTGCAGCGGCGGTCCGTAATGGCCGCCACAAAGAAGCTGGCAGCCAGGTAAGAATGCGCAGGAGGAAGTGGAGAAAGTTTTCGAAAGGAGAAAGTTTTTCTTGGTTCCTAGGACTCTAAGACATATTTAACAAAATTCCTGAAAAGTATGACTTTCTGAATGATACCTTCTAGAAGAGGAAAAAGCGGCAGTTTGTTGGTGCTGAAAGGAAAGCTTACCCTCTTTTCCCTACGGAATAAATAAGTGAATATTAAGAAACTATTTTTTTAGGTGAAAACTGGCTTTAAGCGATGAGTGGGAAGAGAGAGGACTAAAAAAAAATATTTGTATGCTAAGACTTTGTTGGAGGAGATGCTTTAAGGATTTGAAGACTAAAATATATTGCAATAAGATTTTAAGAAACAGATTTGGACTTTCTTTTTCTCTGATTGATACTACCCCAGGAGGAGAAAGTGAGAACTCTGCCTTGGTTTGGACTGATTGATAACTTTGGGACTGTTTCATTTTTTCTTTGGAATATTCTGGTTGTTGTAAGAAGAAAGAAGGGGAAAAGAAAAGAAAAGATTTATAATGGCTCTTTCTATTGAGGAACTGAGAAAAGATTATGAACAAGCAAAAAAAAAATGGTAAAGCTGGTTTGAAAGAAGCCTTCCTTTTTTTAGAAATGGCGCTTATTAACTATCAACAAATATTACAACAGATGAAGATAGCAGAAGAAGAAGAAGGAGAGGAAGCCATTTTTAATAAATTTCAGAACTCAACCAAGAAAGAAGGAAGAGGAAAGGAAGAGAAATAAAGGACTTAAGATTTAAAAAAACACTTAAGAAAGGGAAAAATAAGGTGCAAAATCAATATAATGATAGTAAACAAAAGGGAAAAGGAATACGACAGAGAAGAGAAGCCAGTAAGGCAGAGGCTAGAAGAAGGGGGGTAGAAAGGTTTGTTGGGAGAAGAAAGAAAGGGAAAAGGTGGAGAAAAGCTACAAAGTTTTGAAATTAAATGGGAAAAAAGGAATCTTTTTAGGGATAAAGGATAAAGTATAATTTCTTCAAAGAGATTTTGCAAGGTACATAAGATGATATTGTAGTATTGTATTAGAAATAGAAAACTTAAATGGTTTAAGAGTTGATAAGAGATTAAAATGTTTATTTATGTTTATTGTTTTTCCGCCAGAGTGATCTCTTTTTGGATTGAAGTTTCCTTATTGATATGGGTAATCTGCTTTTTGTTTTGTTTTGGGAGTTGTTGTTGGTACATATAGTTTGATGACTCTTTTGACTTCAAGTAAAAATATGTTGTAATGGTCTTCAACAGTATTGCATCCAGTGAATAGAGATTGCCAATCAAGGGATGAGAGCTCGTTGTGTATAAGATCATAGTTGCCTTTTTTGAAGTTACAATTGGGGATTACATCATTGTGGTGATTTTTGTGTGGACGTATGTTGAGACAAAAGTCAATCATATTGTGGTCACTACTGGAAAAGGGTTCTTTAGTTTGTATTCCATAAATTAAATTCAAACTATTGCAGAAGATGAGATCGAGGCAGTTGTTTAGTCTAGTGTTGTTGGTTACTAGTTGTTCCAGTCCCAGATTTGTAATAGCATTGTAGAAGGTTGTGTGTATGATTTCAGTTGTACAATCATTTAGGGTCCAGTCAATATGAGGTAGATTGAAATCACCAAGAAAGATAAAAGGGTATGGGCAGGATGCAGCCCATGTTAGTAATGTATTTAGCTTGTTTACATGTTCGATGTCATAATCAGGTGCTCTGTAACATAGTAAGAATCGAATTGTGATATTTAAGGATAGTGCACAGATGATGGTCTCAGGAAGAGCAAGCTCCTGGGTAACTTGGATATTTTTTAGATGTAAGGATTTTTTATAGAAGATAGCAACACCACCTCCTCGACGATTTTCACGATCTGATCGGTAAACATGATAGTCTCTTACTGTGGTAATGGAGTCGGGAGAGATGCATTGAGCCATGTTTCACAGACAAATATAATGTCGAAGTTAGCCATATTTAGGAGGATGAGAAATTCAGGTATTTTATTCACGAGGCTTCTTGCATTGAGTAGTTTGCATTTAAGGCCGGCAGTAGTTGGAATTGAGGTAGTTGGGGGCGTGCGTGCCTAGTCTTGGGTGATGGTGGATCGGTTGAGGTAGGGTTGTGGTTGAGGGTAAAAGCTGAGTATTGGGTTGCGTGGCTTACTTTTGATACAGTCAGCATGGTAGTCAATGTACAGGTCCTTCTCTCCATTGTCTAGACGGTTTTTGAGTTCAATGCGGAGTACACGGGAGCGGGCACGTTGCTGTATGGTTAGGTCAGGGCGGCAACGGAGGTTCTTATGGTTGGTGTTGGTTTTGGCGAGTGAGTTTATAGTATAAATGAATTTACGTTTGCTTGATTCATTTTTGCAAATGACTCTGCACAGGCGTGGGGCCACAGAGCCGTCACTGTTATTGAGCTCTTGGCCAATGCGTGAAATGTCAAGTATTTCATCAGCGGAGATGGTTGATGCTTGATAATCCCTGATGATGTTTCGGACAGTTGTGATGTCATCATTGTTATTGGTGACCTCTAGACCAAATAAGATGGCGTTTGGGCGTTTCCGTTCACGCTCAACAGCTTCTCTGATGAGGATTGGGATATCAATATTTGTCTGGGTTGTGTTTATTTGTGGATTGGGTTTTGGATTGGGTTGTGGTTGTTGGGTAGAGATGTGGTTTGTAGCTATTGGAAGTTCAGGTTTTTGCGTTGTTTCTTTTGTTGAAATGTTTAATAATGATTGGGTCTAAAATTTAATAATATGAGGGGAGGTTTAGAATATTTGAGTTTTAATTAAAGAGTTTAATAAGATTATGGTATTGATGTTATTATAAAATTTCTATTATAGTATTTGTTTCTAATATTTAGATCTATTGTTTAACTATGTATTTAATTATTCTGGATGTACTATTCAGATAGAATGTACCAAGCAAAATCGGATTGGGTATTGGGCGTTATTTTAAAGGTTAATTTGATTAATTTAGTGGGGAGATAGAAAGGCATCATACTCTGATTAGTGATTTCAGGAGAAACTTTTTTTTTTATAAGGAACGAGACAAAGGGACAATAAAGAATGGACAAAAGATACAAATATAATGACTCAAATTAAGATGATTAATTAAGATAGAATTAAGAAGAGTGAAATATGTGGAGAAGTTAATATAGAAGACTTAGAATGGTAAATAAAATAAGTAATGATATGTAAGATGAGCATGAATATAACTGAAGTCCATGAAGAGAGAGATACCTGGGTCCAAGTTACTTTCCAAAAGATTTTTTTATGTTTTGTGTGTTGTGTGTATATGTTTTTTTTTTTTTTTGGGGGAGAATTAATAAAACCTTGCAGAAATATAGAATGAGAATAATGGTAACTAAGTCAGAAAGAAATAGATGAAATAATAATAATAAAATTGAATAAGAGTAAAGAGAAATAAAGAGAAATTGGATAAGAGGTTTTTGTATGTTTATATGGAAATGGTTTAAAACAGAATTATAGTTTATCTGACTTGTTAAATTTATAATGGAAAAAGGTTTAAACATGTAATGGATAATGATGATTTGTGTGTTTTGAAAATTAATAAAACTTGTTTAAAAAAAAATAGGATGCAGGTGGTATGATGCTATCTTATTTATTTAATCTGTTCCATAAATTTTACAGCTACCTAGGGATTTTTTTTTTTCTGAACATCCAAATTAGAAAACTCAAAGTAAAATCACATGTATGGAAGTGCTAATATAAGATAAGCCGACATTGATGGTTTGAAATCTGAGTTGCAAATCTGGACAATTATTAATAGATGGCCCTTAGAATTTTCAGCATCTCTTTGCTACCGCTCATGATTGTAGAGACTTTTGCAGCTCCAAAATATAGGCAATGTAGGCCTAGCATATATTATTGCTGAATTAATATAATCATGCATGAGTAAACTTTATTTTTCACTTCATTCATTGTAAAATGAAGCTTATACACTTATACACTTCATTGTAAAATGAAGCTTATCAGCAATTTGCAAATAAAGGGAAATGACTGTATTCACTTATAATCTTACCAGGTATTCTCAGGGTATTTATTCTTTTAATGAAATAACTAAAAGGAAATAGACATTGTTCTATTGCTTCCACTGAAAAAATTGCATTCATCTTTCTAATAGATAATCTGCAACTTCACCTCTTTCTTTTAAATATTATTGACAGCCTGAATGTCTAGACTATGCCAGACAGTTCCTGGTTGCTGTGGGAACTGATATGTCATTTCCCCCCCAAGTAAATCAAATAGTTGTGCCATTATATCATTTAATAAAGAAAGCATAAATAATATTGCAACAGCAACTCTTGCTCCTAGTGTGACAAAGTCTTATTCTTCCCAAGTGCTGCATTAAAATCTACAAAGCATCAGTTGGTTTAATTAAGCTAAATCCATTCTTTGCAATTAATTCTTAACAATGTTCAAGCCTATAAATTCAAATGATGGTGCCGGCAGTCTCTAGCAACAATAAGATTTGCATAAATACAGGTGGTCCTTGAACTTATGACCACAATTGAGCCCTCCATTTCTGTTGCTAAGTAAGACATTTGTTCCGTGGATTTTGCTCCATTTTACAATTTTTCTTGCCAAAGTTGTTAACTGAATCACTGCAGTTGTTAAGTTAGCAACATGGCTGCTAAATGAATCTGGCTTCCCCATTGACAGAAGTTCTCAAAAAGGTGATCACATGACCCCAGGACACTGCAACTGTCACCGATATGAGTCAGTTGTTGCCAAGCATTTGAATTTGGTCATGTGACCATGGAGATGCTGCTATTGTTTGTAAGTGTGAAAAATGGTCCTATGTTAGTGCCATTGTCACTAAATGAACTGTTGTAGGTTGAGGACTACCTGTATTTAGTGGATTGTTTAAATAAGCCTTGGCCTTCTGGTAAAAACATAAATAGTAAAGAAATATGCATCTTTGTGAATCTTTGAAGAACTAGTCTAATGCAGGGGCGACAAACTTAAGACCCAGAGGCCAGATCTGGCCCACGAGATGCTTAGATCTGGCCCATGGGGCCACCCTGGAAACACCAAAGGACCTGCCTGAGGTGCTTCTGCCAGCAAAAATGGAACTTGGGAGAGCCACAGATGGCCCTCCCAAGCTCTGTTTTTGCTGGCAGAGGATTACAGGAGGCCATCGCAGCCGAAAATAGAGCTTGTGAGTAACCACAAATACGGGGCACACACAACAGAGTAAAACAAGCTACCGTTAACAAATCTGAATACCATGCAAAAAAGTTAGATGCTAAAAAGACAGTAAGTAAAGTCAGGAATGACTGAGAGTTAATTTCCCCCAAAAAATATGCTAGCAGGGGTCACTATGAGCACAGAATTCATTAGGAGCTCTATTTTTACATTGCCTAGCAACCAGATGTAGTGAAGGAAAAGGCCTAGCACAATCCCCATTGAACTTTGGATTTCAACCATCAACCTTCTGAAAACCACTGATTTCCCTATTACCAATCTAATGCAGGCATAGTGGAGGTTTTTCCACAGCAGCTGCATGTATGAAAGCCACCACTTTAACCCCCCTCCCCCACAAATCACTGTGATTAGATTAGTGGCCTCAGCTAGGAGAACTTAAGGCTAATTCCCAGACACCGAAATACTAATTCTCTGAGGTGACTATAGATTTCAGTTAAATTGATATTAATTGGCAGAGTTTGGGTTTTTTTTTAGTTTGCATTTTCTTTCTGTCTTCAACTAACCCTTTGTGGTACATCTCAATTAGGTCTCTCAGTTGCCTTCAAGGAGGTCAGCTGAAGAGGCATATCTGTTTAATGGTTCACTTTTCTCTTTTACAAACTGTAATCTTTCAAATGAACCTCTTCAGAAGATGGGCACAGACGGCAAAAAGGAAAAAGAAAAGATTAAATGCTCAGATCATAGTCAATTTAATTTACAGACAGTGGTGTACAAGAAGATGTGAAATTAACCAAGAAGTCACAAATGGCATGCTGGAGAGTTATAAACTTGGTATGTGTGTGGAGGGTAGGAAGGAGGCTCCTGTACCCATAGCTGGTCACCAACAGAAGTCATCCTAGTTCTGCCTGGATGAATTGACTATAAAGTCAGGATTTCCTACTGTTCAATACAAAATACATGGGAAGTAAGAAACGAGAATAAGCCCTCTCAAAAAATAAATGACAGAAAATGGAGTGCTTTCCCTCATACACTTATATTAAAAAAAATCATGTTAGCGTTCCATCAAAACCAAACTCCAATCAAAAACTCTGAGACAGGCCTTTTTTCACAGTTACATTTTATTAGAGCTGTTATACTGGCACATCTGGGAAAACCTGAACTTGAGAGTTCCGGATTTTCCCTCAGTAACTCAAAAAGCCCAATTCACCCCCTGCACACATCAGGTCATCACATGGTCCAATCACCATCCTTCCCTTAGAATTAGAATTCTTTATTGGCCAGGTGTGATTGGACACACAAGGAATTTGTCTTGGTGCAAATGCTCTCAGTATACAAAAAAGAAAAATATATATCATCAAGAGTCAAGAATCATCAGGTACAACACTTAATGATAGTCATAGGGTACAATAAGCAATCAAATCATATTAGGAAACAGTTAATATAAATTGTAAGGATACAAGTGACAAGGTTACAGTCATACAGTCACAAGTGGGAGGGGATGGGTGATAAGGAGTGATGAGAAGATTAATAGTAATAGTAATGCAGCCTTTGTAAATAGTTGGACAGTGTTGAGGGAATTATTTGTTTTATGAATTATCCATCCCTTCTTGAGACATTTCTTAAACCGCTCCTCATCCAGGTGAAGGAAACCCATCACCTTGACCGAAAAGAAGAATGCTATTATGTCTAACTACATATGCTCCATGAAATCCTCCCTCCCAATTTCCCAGGCACAGGAATGTGTCAGCGTGGAAGTTTCTGGTGCTAATATGGCTTCCAAAGCTAACAAATAATTTTTTTCATTGGGATATCTTATTTTATTTTAATTGGGTCCTTCATATGGAGTTTTTGTGGGTTTTATGTGGCGTTGTCTAGGTTTGCTCCTCATTGCCTTCCGAGGAATACCTCCTATTGAAGATTGGGCCCTATGATACATTTACAATCATAAATCATGTGATTTAAGACTCAATTATACGATTGCAGTCCATATTGCATAATTCCCGTGGCACCTATTGAAAAAGAGACAAGTTAGAAACAAGTTTTTAAAAAGTTAGAAAACAAGAGAAATACTTTAAGTAAGGTGAGAAGAAAATTAAATAACATTGGAACTGATTCCAAGGGCCATGAGACAGTCAATAAATCATAGAAAGATGCAGGCAGGAAGCTTTCAGAGTGAATACACAGAATTTCTATATAGTCTGTAATGAATCTTGACAGCATATTTAAAACATTTGACAAACATCTCTGGATTCATTCCAACTGCTAGGTTTGTGATCCAGCTTTAATAACACAGTAACAACATTCAAACTTCATATCACTTCTTAATGTTACATGTAAAGCAGAGATTTCAAAATAATTTGAAAGTTCTTACCCCTTAAAAAAAGTCAATATAGTATTTTTAGTTTATTAAAAATATACAGCCATGATTCATATGCCCTCTAGATTGTTCCTCTTTCTTTGGTTATTTTTGCATTATTTTAAAGATTTAACTATGAAAATATAAATATTAGATCGAGTAATACGCTGATAAGCAGTCTCGTATTTCCTTAGGGTAGATATAAATTTATCAAATGAAAGTTTCTCATACAAATCATTCTCTTTTGCCATTCTTGGCTACTCCTGCTTTTCAGATTGATGTTTCCTTCCACTCTGAGGCTTGCTAAATATTTCATTTTGGCTAAATATAAAAATGATTAGAAATGAGGCTTTAAAAAAATGAAATAATGCTACTTATTTTTATCTACAAAATACTTTAAAGCTTAAATAATTCCAATAATTATAAATATAAATATGTTAATTATGTTAACTATAACTAAATATAATTATAAATATATTTAGAAATAATTATAAATAAATTATAAATTCCAAAGTAATTCCATTTATTAATTGCTTAGGTGTTGATTTTTCTCATTAGCTGGTTAGGTACGTTGATTTTTCTAAACCCACATGTTTCTTCTTATCTTTGCTTAGATATTTTAAAGGAATACAATGAACAGCCTGACACATTTTCAATCCAAAAAGGGAATGTTAGTTGGCCCAAATGTCTTCCTATTATTTTACATTCTTTTTTTTCCTGTTGGTTCATGGGGGAAAGGTTTACTTGAAGTTTTCTTAGAGCAAGGTTAAACTCCTTTTTTTTTTTTTAGCTGATGACCCATTTGTACTTTAAATTATTGTATTTAAAGAAAATATTTAAAATAATACCATAAGACATAATAAAAGCAAACACACAACAATACGAGCAATTACTTAAAAAAACCCTTTTAATTTAGTATATAAATACATAAGATATTTTAAGGAGAATACAACATTTTAAACATTTGTATCAGAGATGGTATTCAGCAGGTTCTGACCAGTTCTGGAGAACCAGTAGCAGAAATTTTGAGTAGTTCGGAGAACCGGCAAATATCACCTCTGACTGGCCCTGCCTCCCAAGACCCAGCGGATTGGCTGGAGCTTCCTTTGTTGCCCTGCACAGGAGAACAGAGCTGGAAAGCAGATTAGTGGTGTGGGGAGGGAATGGGATTTTGCAGTAACCTTCCCCTGCCACACCCACCAAGCTTCTCTTTATATGGCACCTGGTTTTTTAAAAATGTATTTCCTTTGATGTTTAGAAAACAGTTAAAATTATCTTTCAACAGTTGGCAAAATCCACATTTCAATTAATGTTTCATTGTCCGTTGAATAAATGAAATCGGTGCTACCAATGTAGCACTTGCACAGAGAACAGAAGCTCTTAAACCAAAGCCATATTCATGGAAAATGCTGGATTTTGCTGAGCTCAACTGGGAATTGGCTCAGTTATCATGAATCTTCTTGGCAAATGTGTTGAAAATGGTTTCCTGGGAAACGTTTGGTAAAACCGTTGTTTTTATTATACTATTGAAAGGCATGAGTTGAACAAATTTAGATTTTCAATGGGAAAATAATTACAAACATAGGTGGCCTTATTGAAAACAAAACTGAACAAATTTACAATCTAAAAATAACTCACTAGGGATTGTTTTCTCCTGAAACCCAACCAGAATACTTCTGTCAACTTCATAAAATCAGATTCAGAGATGATCTGATTGAGCTGCCAAGGGTTCTGCCAACACAAATCACAAACCTATTTTAAGAATGGCACTTTCAGTCTGTATTGTGAAATGAATACATCTGTTAGCGCTCAAAGCAATTACGTACAACCCCCCCCCCCATTAATACCAAATTAATTATATTTTAAAGGAGAAGTTCGCACTGTGCTATCTTGGATGAATGCTTGGAAACCACCAACTGTCACATTTGTCATATTTAATTAGGTATGTGTGTAAATTTGTGGGACAGTTACATTTAGACTGGTTTCTTTTTTAAAAAGCCTCCATTCTGAGCCGAGCAGCGTTCACTTGGATGATGATGATGATGATGATGATGACGATGATGATGATGCTTTAATTCTTTTGACTATCCAACAGTTGGGGAAGAATTAATCCAGTTTAATTATTTCATTACTGTTCTTTCATGAGTATATTTGCTCATTTTCCATGCAAATATGTTCTTGTTTTGTTCTTGCTACTTATTCTGACTTCATAATCTATATACATGGAGAAGAAACTTGATGATTATAAATCTGAACCCTAAAATTCCTAAAATGGAATTAGGAAGTAATTAGAATGGTTTTTTCAGACTTCAACACATTAATATATAAACTTATTAAACCGCTGGTTTGGTACAAGGATGTTTATTGGGTCCGCAGCAGTGGTGGTATTCAGCAGGTTCTGACTAGTCCTGTAGAACCGGTAGTGGAAATTTTGAGTAGTTCGGAGAACTGATAGTGGAAATTTTTAGTAGTTCGAAATACCACCTCTGACTGGCCCCGCCCCCATCTATTCTCTGCCTTTGCATCAGCTGGGTCTTCTTTTGTTGCCCTGCATAGGAGAACAGAGCTGGAAAGCAGGTTAGTGGGGTGGGGCCCTCCCCCACAAAATCCCCACTAATGGGAATTTGCAGTAACCTTCCCCCAGGAGTGGAGATTAGGGAATGGAGATTTTGCAGTACCCTTCCCCTGCCATGCTCACCAAGCCACTCCCATCAAGCCACACCATGTCTACCAAGCCATGCCCACAGAAATGGTAGTAAAAAAAATTGAATCCCACCACTGGTCTGCAGTTGGTTTATGATTGTAGTATCAGAGATGATAATGATTGTGAACTGGGAACAATCCAGATGACTCATAGGGTAGTAATTACCCACTTTTGTCAGTGTTGTATAGAGTACAAACGTAGCTGTCTATATATTTTATTTATTTATTTATTTGATTTGCCAATTGTTTACAAGATAATAAGTATAAATGTATACATAGTTGTGAATACATGAAATGGTTACATATAAGAAAAATAAAAGAATAAGAGAAACAATAGGACAGGGACGGTAGGCACATTGGTGCGCTTATGCACGCCCCCTACAGACCTCTTAGGAAAGGGGTGAGGTCAATAGTAGACAGTCTAAGGTTAAAGTTTTTGGGGTTTGGGGAAGAAACTACAGAGTCGGGTAGAGTATTCCAGACATTGACCACTCTATTGCTGAAGTCGTATTTCCTGCAATCAAGTTTGGTGCGGTTTACTTTGAGTTTGTATCTATTGTGTGCTCTTGTGTTGTTATGGTTGAAGCTGAAGTATTCATTGACAGGTAGGACATTGCAATGTATGATTTTGTATACCATGCTTAAGTCAGACCGAAGACGGCGTAATTCAAGGTTTTCTAGTTCTAGAATTTCAAGTCTGGTGGCATAAGGTATTCTACAGCGAGTAGAGGAGTGGAGAACTCTTCTTGTGAAATATTTCTGGACTTTCTCAATTGTGCTAATATCAGATACGTATCAGATAACATCATTTTAAATGAGATTGAGCTTACATAGCCATTGGTAGATCCTGATCTTGACTCTTAGTGACCCGATATAGGTTTCTGCATGATAACCTTAACTTGATCCTTCATATCTTCCAACAGTGCATTCACCACCACTGCAACTGAGTTCATTCTACTTGCTGTTTGTCATCTTTTTATTTTCTTTCCCTCCATCTTTTCCAGCATGGGGGCCTTTTCCAGAGACCTAGGTCTTTGCATAATGTGTCCAAAGTAGGGTAATTGAACCTGTTCATGTGTTACTTTGAATGAGAACTCTAGGTTGATTTATATGATGATCCATTGGTTTGTTTTATCAGCTCTCCTTGGTATTCTCACAAATTCTCCAATGCCAACGTTTAAAAGCATCAATACTTTTCTTATCATGTTTCTTCATAGTCTACCTTTTGCTTCCATGAGGGTTATAGAGAAAACCATGGGTTGAGGTTTTAAAAATCATTATACTAGGAACGCCAGAAAAAGAAAAGAATTTGTTTACAAATTCTATTCCAGATCCTTCTGTATCTATATTAACTGTTTTATTGATTGTGCATATGAAAACTACTGAAAACTCAATCCCTTTCCAGTCAATTGTTCTCTTGATTTTATGTTAACTGCATCGTTTTCCTAAGCTTGCAAGTCTTTATATGTTAACCATTTATCTTTGCCCACTGTTTTTTCTATACAACACTTCTTGAGCTGTGGCCAACAATGTTATTTTTGGATACAAATCTTCCATATTTGTAGCATGACAGGTCTGTAAGCTGCCACTTCATGTTTTGTGCTTCGCTGATACATGGTGATAGTTTACCATGACCCATGGAGAAGGGGGACGAGGGGGGGAATGTTTGGGAAACTGAAAGTAGGTGCTGTGCCTTCTCAAGAAGCTGCTTCAAGGTCAACCAGCTGGAAGAAAGAGGAAGCAGCATACCAGAGCATGCTTGAACTGTCCATTAGAAAAAGTTTGCAAAATTTTAATTGGTTACCTTGGGGTGGGAAATGAAAGGCAATTAAGGGAGGGGAAAGGAGGGGAAAGGAGGGGAAAGTATAACATAGGGATTTGGGTGCAGTCCCAAAACAACTGGAGAACCACTTGAACACCACAGGCATTGACAAATTTGCCATCAGTCAATTGCAGAAGGCAGCTGTCAGCGTTCCGGAGAAAATCCATTCCTTCCAGTAACTCCAAGATACAAGCCATCTCAAAGCACTTTTATTGGAACAGTACCTGGCACATACTGGGGAAGTCCAGAATGGATTTTTTTCCCGGCTTCCCCACACAGTCCCAAGCTACAACCCCCACCTTTTCCCCCTCCTCACCAGATCACATGCACCAATCCCACAGTAAGTTTTATTCTTCTCTGCACCACACTCTGTAACCTTGAACTATTTTGTCTACTAAGAGCTATTCAATTTACATCACCCCCTCCCACATTCTTCAATTGTGTGGCAGTGATGAATTCCACAGCTGCCAGCAGCTTTACTTGGAACAGCTTCCATCCTGAGGCGATATCTGTAACACCCTCAAATATCCAGATTTGCCTATCCCAGGTCCTTGGTAAGGACTTGATAGGTAGACAAAAATGCCAAACCCAGTCTGAACATCTGGCTGATTGAGTGAATAATAATAATAATAATAATAATAATAATAATAATAATAATAATAATAATAATAATAATAATAATAATAATAATAATAGTCAGTTATATTTGTGATACATTTTTAAATGTTCAGTTGACTGAGTTTCATGTTTAATGCATAAGATAAAAGAACTGCAATACTGCCATAGAAAAATATTTTAAAAAGAAAGGGCAATAAAGAGGAAATCTCATTCTAGAAGGCAAATGTGCTGCTATAGAGAAAGTGTGTTTCCAGGGTCTTGAGACATGACATTGTTTCATTGAATAAATCTGAACTGTACCAACCCTGCAGGTTTGATTGGTTGTACAGATGCTATGGAAGATAGATATGGCTAGCCTAGAGAGAAAAGAAGGACTAGGGGTGACATGATACCAGTATTTGAGGAGCTTCCACAAAGAAGAGGGGGTCAATTTATTTTCCAAAGCACCAGATGACAGGACAAGAGACAACGGATGGAAACTAATTAATCCCAGCAACCTGGAATTAAGGATAAACTTGCTAACAGTGAGAACAATTAACCTGTGTAACAGCTTGCTGACAGAAGTTGTGGGTGCTTCATCACTGGAGGTTTTTAAAGAAGAGACCAAATAGCCACTTGTCTCAAATTGTATAGGGTCTCCTGCTTGAGCAAGGAGTTGGATTAGGAGACCTCCAAGGTCCCTTCCAGCCCTATTCTGTTTTTTTTTTAAAGTAAAATTATTATTTTATTTTTTACACATCTCTTCAAGTGAGCAACATGATTCCAAGTTACAACATTCATACATAATCATAATTACATTTCCAACTTTCTTATCTAATTTCATATCAACTCATTATCTATTCCACTGCTTTGAATAAGTTCTCACTTCATATTTTCAATTCATTAATCCAATATCAAAAGCATTTCATCCCCTTCCAGCTCTATTCTGATTATTCCTCATGCTGTAAATCAGCCTTCTTCAGTTGTAGTCACTGGCCATGCTAACTATGCATTCTGAAATTTGTAGGCCCCACTAGTGTATATTGGGAAAGGCTGTTTGTGCCATTTAATAAAGCCAAAAGTGTTGATGTGGGAGGTCCCAGGATACTTTCTTGACAGATTCAGGAAAGGAAGGGAAATATCATTTCTAAAAATTTAGTCTTCACTGAATGGATTATTAGCATTGAGTTAGATATAATCTGACTCAGTGCAATACCATTCCCCATTTCCTGATTATACTTGTGAGGCCAGATTTCAATTACTGATTATGTGCCATTAAGTCATTTTCAGCTCCTAGTGATCACCTAGATGGATTTTCTCCATGATGATCTGTCTTTAATCTGCTCTTTCAAACCTCTCAACAGTGCGCTCTACCACTTTTTAAAAAGAAAGCTCTAATGGAATATTCTTTGTATGTTCCAATTTTAAAAATAATTTCATTATACCAGATTTAATTTATTATAATCAGAATAAAGTCCGGATTTTGTAACAGTATGATTTTAGGCTATGATCAGAAATGAAAAGAGATAGGAAAGCATTAGGGGAAAAATATTGCAGTTCCATGGAACCATTCAACTTTATATTACAGTTGGTTCTTTGCATAAAAAGGCACAAAATGTAATGTTTACAAAAAATTTGTTCCTATCAAAGCATCTTTTGACTTTAATTACATCTTTGCTCCAGGTAACAAATAATTGGCAAATATATGTACATGCATACTGTACACAGATTTTCTCTCCTGCTCTCTCTCCATATAACTAAGCAAAGAATAATAATGCTGTATTTAAATATTTATTTCCTTTATAGATACTGAAAGTCCGGTGAAGAGTGTAAATTTATGCTAGTTGTGTTGCAATTCTAAACAGTTAACATATTTGGTTTTGAATGTAATCAACATGAGTCTGAGGAAAGAAAATGTCTGGTCCAATTTTGTAAAAAAAAAAAAAAAAAAAGAACCCCCAAAAGCAGTAAGTTATCTGAGAATGGTGATTTTCCATCTTGTTACATGTATGAGCAATGAAGCCTAAAAGCCTTGGTCTCAACAGCCAATTCTCATTCTATCAGAGATATTGTAGTGACACAGGCCAGAAAGATGACTTTCTCACAGGAAGGTTATAGGAATAAATTTATACCTCCATCAAAATGAAAGTATTTCTTGCACAAAATTTAGTGCAGGATTCCGTGAATAGCCTTTACCCCAACTATTTCGTCTTGCCCTTATATCCTGCTCCCTGGCCCCCACCCTCCTGGAACTGCCAAGCTATCTATGTGAACAGTTGAGGCCCAATTCCTCTGAGGACAGAAAACATTACAAGAAGTAATAACTTAACAGCCAGATTGGCAAATATTCAGCCAGTGACAAATGGCTCCATCTGACAGGAATGCTGAATACAACCTCTGGTCTTAGCATGTGAGAACTAACACAAGAATACTCATGAGTTTCTTTCAGGTCGAGGGCCATAGTTGGGCTTAAATGATTGTGAAGGCCGAGCATCAACCAGACAGTGTGTTCAAAACAAAAAAGAAATTGTATTTATTTAAATTTTAGTTCACTGTATATACTTATTTGAAGTTAATGTAGTTCTCTATGGATTTAATGATTTACCCTTTCAATCACAGTAAAATTCTTATTTTTGCAGATGGTCCATCTTGAATACTTTGAATCAATCTAGTGTCAGGGTTCCAAGTAATACGTCCCATTCAATAAAAACTCTAAGGCAGGCATATTCCTCAAAGAACATTTTATTGGAACATACCAAGTTGGCATTTTCTTGGTGGAATATGCCTGCCTCGGAGTTCTTATTGAATGGGATGTATTACTTGGAACCTTCACATTAAACCGACTCTACATCCTTCCCCTCAGTTTTACACCCAATTAAAAGTAAAACTTTGTCACTTCCCCCCAGAGCAGAGGTGGTATTCAGCAGGTTCTGACTAATTCTGGAGAACTGGTAGTGGAAATTTTGAGTAGTTCAGAGAACCGGCAAATACCACCTCTGACTGGTCCCGCCCCATCTATTCTCTGCTTCCCAAGTCCCAGCTGATCGGCTGGGTCTTCTTTTGATGTCCTGCACAGGAGAACAGAGCTGGAAAGCAGGTTAGTGGGGTGGGGAGGAAATGGGATTTTGCAGTTACCTTCCCCCTGGAGTGGGCTGGGAATGGAGATTTTACAGTATCCTTCCCCTGCCTTGCCCACCAAGCCACACCATACCCACCAAGCCATGCCCACAGAACTGGCAGTAAAAAAAATTAATCCCACCATTACCCCAGAGTCACCCATCACATGGTCAGTATGTAGTTCAGTTGCTAGGTGACCTCAGTCTCCATCTTTTGAACACCTGCACCAATGTCCTTGATTCCCAGGGGAATTTTAGCTACAACACCCCAGCTATCTCTACACCTTCCCCCTCCCTGGCCCCTTAGGTCCAGGCTGTGTCAGTTTGAAGCTGTGAGAAGAAGAAACTCTCTAGAGAAAAACAACAAAAGAAAATGGCCACAGTTCAGCCAACTTCAGGGTTGACATCTAGGACTTAACGAGAGCAGATTTTCAATCTCGTACAGAAATGAAATCAGCATACTTTTCACATATAACTAGAAATACCATCCTGAGAGGTGATAAAAAATGAAATGTTGATACATTTTTGAGATATTACTGAGATTGTAATATATTAACAGGCGATGTGAAAACATGCATAGCTTCTTTGAATTACTATCCATGAATGATGTGATAATTTTTTTTTCAAATGAACAGAAGTTGTTTATTTACTGAATTACAGACTCAAATGATCTATAATACCAGAACATCTGCTACTAGGGATTGGCATTCCAAGAATAAAAATGTTATGTTGCCTACAGTCATAGCAAATGATATTTATATCAATATTTTTATTAATTTTCCTTTCAAGCACAGAATGGAATAAATATTCTTAGGAACTTCTCTGAACAAAGAAACTTGACAGATACTTATTTCAAATTAATATTTACCTGATCAGGTATACCTTGTATCTTTTAAATCTTCCTTCTTATCCAATTCAATCAATCAATCAATCAATCAATCAATCAATCAATCAATCAGAATAGAGCTGGAAGGGACCATAGTCCAGCAGGAGACTATACCATTTCAGATAGGTGGCTGTCCAATCTTTTCTTAAAACCCCCCAGTGATGTAGCACCTACAACTTCTGAAGGCAAACTGTTCCACTGATTAATTGTCCACATACTAGGAAGTTTCTGCTTAATTCCAGGTTGCTTCTCTCCTTGATTAGTTTCCATCCATTGTTTCTTGTCTTGTCTTCTGGTGCTTTTGAAATAAGTTGATTCACAATATAGTTTCTTAACAGCACCTGTTGTTGTTATAAAAAAGAAAAATATAAACAAAAATATAACCTTTATTCTCCATGCTTTTCTCATGTACTATAATCTGGATCATGTCAGATTGGAAGAGGTGGTTTTCCCACTGACTGGAGTATGGGTATTCTCATCCTATCAGAAATGATGACCCTTAGGAAAGCATGTTACATACAGCTACATTTTTCTTTGAAATCCCATCCACCTTACACACAGTCTATGTTATTCCTCTGTACCTACATTTTTCATTGTAAAAAAAAAATACATTGAACTGAATGGATCACTTCATGAAGCAAACATGTATATTCCAATGTCTGCCAGCAGCTGAGCCTATTTTCTCCATACTTATTTGTAAAATTTAATTGTTTGGAATGCCTAAAGCTCCAGATTGTTTGACTTCATTGATACCTCCATCTCCTCATCAACCAGATTAAGTCAATTAGAAATCAATTTATATTAGTTAATTGTATAAATCTGATAGATGCCACCAAATTAGTGATGAGGCCTGCATCATTTTGACTTGCCTTTAGTAAGTAATTCATAACTTAATAATTCACAGCTTTTCCAAGTCTATTGTAAGAGTTATATCTTACCTTCTGGTTATAGTAAATGGTTATTCCATCCATCTAGCTTAGCCACTGATTTCTTTTTTTTCTACTTCCCTCTCCATATTTATAGTGATGTCTCTTATTTTCCCCACAACAGCAACAACCCTGTGATGGGGGTTGGGCCAAGAGAGAGTAACTCACCCAAAGTCACCCAACTGGCTTTCTTGGCTAAGGCAGGACTTGAACTCATGTTCTCTTGCTTTCTAGCCTTGTGCCTTAAACTGGCTGTTTTCTCATAATTTTCCAATTATCTTCACATGCACACATTCAACACACCTCACCCCCTCCCAATCCACCACTGTTTACTCTTCTTAAGGCTTCCCAATCACCAATGATCTCTAGATAGACATTTTTTTTAAATAATCTGGGCTTGATTTGAAATATCAATGCAAAAATTAAGCTGGAGCAAAACCACTTGTAATCCACAGGAGCATATTAGCAATGTCTTTATAGATTAGGGCTGTTAGACATTAAATTAGCAATTTGGTGTAATTTTTAGTAGGAATGGCCTTAGCTGAATATTATACTCTTTTATAAGGACTATTATTGAAAGTGCACCCAATTCTCTCCTTTTTTCAGACTGCAATGATAGCTGTCATAACATTTGAATTAAGCATGGTTGGCACTTTAAGAGGTGATGGAGGGAGACGCGGCTCATATAACCCCTGTTTTTGTGCCATGGCTGTAAATGAATACTCGTGCCTGCTTCTCAGAGGCAACTGAAATCAATCAATCACATAACTAACTGGGAAAAGGACATGTCAGTTGTGAACACTCAGTATCTTCCTTGTCATCTGCCGCCCAAGTTGTTCTTTGTATGGAAAACACAGGGGATGAATCTCAGTCCTTCTGCATGTAAATTACGTGTTCTAGCATCGCACTGTGACCTCCCCTTATCATATCAGAGCTTAACTCCCAAATTATACAGTGCTGCACCATCAGTTTGCTGAATTTATTGAGTAAAGTTTAAGATGGTTTTTAAACTTCTGCTTCTTTGCAGGAGAAGTTGCTGCAACGATGAGAAGTGTTGTGGGCTGCCAGCAGAGCTAGCAGTAGAGTGAAATGAGGAGGAGGGGGCAGGGAGAGCCTGGGCCAGCTTTGGAGCCTTTGGAAGGCTCTGATGAGGAAGGAGAAGCAGAGGCAGATGCAGAGCTGGGGCCTTCTGTCCGTCCCCAGGTGGAGAGGCAGCTATCTTTGGGGCCTGAGCTGAGTGAGGGGGGAGGAACAGATGGGGCCAATCCCAGATGTGGGTATGCATAGAGAGGAAAGGATAGAAGAGCAAAGGAAAGCAATAAGCCGGTCTCAGGGAAAAGAAGTCGTAGATGCTATCCAGTCCCTCCCTGGCTGGGAAATAAATATTAGGGATATGGGAGTGGCCTTTTGTTGCAGACAACGGTTTGTTGTTCAGTGTATATCAATCAAGTCGGATTCCTTTGCCAGAACCAGGTTCCTCAGGACTAATTGCTCTGTATTTGAGTTACCAACTGAGTCTTCCTGCTGAAAAACAATAAATCAAGGTCTTCAAACTTGGCAAGTTTAAGACTTGTGGGCTTCAACTCCCAGAATTCCTGAGCTAACATGACTGGAGGAGGAATTCTGGGAGTTGAAGTCCACCAATCTGAAGACCCCTGCAATAGATGGTGCATTTGCCTCAGCTGGTGAGAATAGGGGCTGTTTCTGCTTGGCTTAATCATTGAAGGACTTCTTATCTTGAGTTCTCATTTGAACAGAGACTGTTTGTGCCCTATTTCATAAGTGGAAAAGACTTTCATTTGTGACTAATTATTTTTGGTTTTGTCTATCCAATATGAATAAAGACTGTTCCTGCCCTGTTTTTGTTTAAAAGGGTTTTTTTTTACTCCTGAGTAAGAGGTTTCTCATTGCTTGTGAAGGCTGGGTCAGAACAATAAGGTATTGCCTTTCTCAGGAATATTGTCAAAATCACACTCGGAATTAATCTACAACTTGCCAAGACTACACTGTATGGGATAAGAGAAACAAATCTGTTTTCAGATTTGATGGATTTTGGAAATTCCACCATGCAAAATCATGGCTTAGTGCAGATAATCAAATCAAAACAATTCAAAGCATAATTGGACGGTTTAGAAGCAAAGCATCATAATGTCACTTCTGCCTTCTCTGTTAATGTCTCAGTTATTCAACATGGATTTTCACTGGAAGAGTACTGTACAACAAAAGCCTACAATATAGTACTTATAATTTATTGTATTGTATTTGTTTTCTAATATTACTTCCTGCTGCTCAAATAAATAAATAGACAAATCTGTACAGTCAACATTTGAGCATAGATACAAAAGTAATGATCAGAAAGATGGAACCAACAACAAATTGCATTTTTTTTAAACTGTGGCTGAAAATACAGTACATTGAATTGAATAGTACATTGAATTGAAAAATACTTGAACCTATAATAACATTTTCATCTACCTTTAACCATACCAGATTATACAGATTGCCCTAGTATCTGATACAAAATGATATCAAATTGATTATTTTTAAAAATGTAGTTTCAGGTTATTATTATTATTTCCTGCTGGTAGATGAAAAGTACTGAGAAGTCATATATGCTAAATCATTTCTTTCTGGATAATTTTTTACTACAGAAAGGAATCATTTACTGAATCTGGAAATATTAATTTATTCAATTTATGGGCTGCCCATTACCATGGGGTAACTTTGGATGGAGTTACTGATTCTTATTTATTATAAATAAATAAATAAATGTTCAAGCTACAAGCAGTTACCTGCAGCCAGGCAAGTTAAATTCTTCACATTTCATTACTGAAATGAAAAAAAGGGAAAAGAAAAGTTTGGAATAGAGGGAAAAAGAAGAAAAAAGCATTAACTTCCAACTTCTTTTAGCTCAGTAGAAAAAAAAGGTATAATCCTTTTTTTACTTTTACTTTTATATCCTTAGTACACTATCCATTTCTATAGCAATAGACTGATCTAATCAGCAAAATCAAACTTTCATTTTCTTCTGTCTTGAGCACAAAGTCTAAAAGCAGTTTCCCAGTAGAAACTAAACTGGTAGATGTATTCTTTTCTTTGATTAAAGCAGTTAATTTGTCCATCTCTGCAAGCTCCATCAGTTTTTCCATTCATTCTTTCATTGTGGGAATTAATGTGTACAAGTAACTTTTTCCCAAACTATTATAACTATGAACCATTGTTAAATGAAAGGTTGTAAGTAGACATCCATCCATCATCCATCCATCCATCTGCAGCTTGGTGCAGGGGACATTCCTTTCCATTTGCCTGAAGAAATGCATAGCTCTTTCTGACCTATACTATTTTGCAAAATATCATTACTGTTCCCAGATCAGGAAAAAAAAATGCATTACAGAAAAGCAATAGGCCATTTCAGATCTGAAATCTTCCAAGTTGCTTAATTACAGTGTTACTCTAGGCAATCTATTTTTATCCAAAGCTGTTTTGGCCCCAAATAGAAAAGCCCAACTTACTTTGCTAATCTTTTAATTGTTTATCAAAAATATCAAAAAGAAGTGTTTGAATATAAAGTAGCAGATTTAATAGAGCAGACATTTTAATAGCTGTGATTTTCTCAAGAATAGCGAAATTGCATTACATGAGCTAATCATATCCTGTTTAATTGTTTTTAAAATGGAGTCATAATTAACTTGACAGAACTTACAAATATTAATTGTAATCTATACCTAAATGTCAAAACTTTCTATGCATAATGAGAAATGCTATTGATTAAAAAAAATAATGTTTGAATATCTTGAGGTTTATAGAATAACATAATACCATTTCTTTAAAAAATGTTAATCCTGCCATTTCTGCAAAGTTCAAATTTCCATGAAGTATGTTAGATATAGGAGTTATGTAATTGGCAAATACATTCAACAAATACACTTTTCTCTGTTTATACCATTTTTTTTAAATTTTCTCATTATTTCTTAACTATTACTAATGATCTCAAAGCTAGCAAAAAGAAAAGAAAGAAAACAGAACAGAAAAGAAAAGCAATGATTAAAAAGAATAGCTCTCTTTAGTATCTTTATTTTCCATGAATTCACAGAATTACGCAACAGCATTTATAGGTAGATCCTTGGAATTGGCTAATTATTGCATATAATATTTGATAGATTAAATTTATATTTTTCAACAACTCAAATCTCCAAATTGATATCAGCTCCACAATGAAAGTCATGGGAAAATATGAAGCGAAGGTGCTGGATAAGTTACCTTGTTCAGGAGAAAAGGACTGATAAGATGGTGCAAGGCCTACCTGTTAAACCATATATGGGATTGGATGATTAGATTGTTGGGCATCTTGGCCTCCAATTGCTGTGAGTAAATGCCATATCTGTTTGAAAGAGTTGTGGTGGCGCAGTGGTTAGAATGCAGTGGTTAATACTGCTACTTCTGCTGACTGCCGGCTGCTTGCAATTTGGCAGATCGAATCTCACCAGACTCAAGGTTGACTCAGCCTTCCATCCTTCTTTCCAAGGTCAGTAAAATGAGGACCAGATTGTTGGGTACAATATGCTAATTCCGTAAACCACTTAGGGAGGGCTGTAAAGTGCACTCAATTTAAGTGCTATTGCTATTGCTAAATAGGACTACTTCTTTTATAACATAGTAGTGGATGAATACACTTGTGATGTATATTACTGAGGCAACAAATGAAAAATTGTCCAGCTGGCATTCACATCCTACAGCAGCTAAAATGCCCAGGTTAGGGAAGAGAAGTAGTTCTGACTATTGGTGAGACTCATAGTGATAAGGGACTATGGTTAGTTAATAGCATCTGAATATGCAGATGGGCTGCATTCAGAGGTGGGATTCAGCAGGTTCTGACCAGTTCTGGAGAACCGGTAGCGGAAATTTTGAGTAGTTCAGAGAACCGGCAAATCCCACCTCTGACTGGGGATTTTATAGTATCCTTCCCCTGCCATGCCCACCAAGCCACACCCACAGAACCGGTAGTAAAAAAAATTGAATCCCACCACTGGCTGCATTGATTCTCTATGGCTTTTTCTGGTATATCGATTGTCCAGTAATGGTCTTTTAGGAGCTCCTGAATCTCATCTCAGGCATTCCCAAGACTCTGTGGTGGTCAAATCACTTACTTGTCAATCTGCAGATCATGGCAGTCTTAGACTTCTGCAAGGGTAGCAGATCCTTTAACAATGTTTCAGCTCGAGCACCTAATGGATCCAGAAAGTTTCCAGAGAGCACTTCGAGTTTGCCTCAGCCATGCGGTGAGCACTTTATGACTATTTGATCTCTAGGATAGGGAAAACAAATAGAAAAAAAAAATCTGTAGGTAGTCCTTGGCTTACAACAGTTCATTTAGTGACCATTCAAAGTTACAACACAGCACTGAAAAAAGTGACCCACAGTTACAACTTTTCCAGCACCCCCAGGATCAAGTGATCAAAATTCAGATACTTGGCCACTGGTTCATACTTATGACCATTGTAGTGTCCCAGGGAGGAGGTGTCATGGGATCACTTTTTTCAATCTTTTGATAAGCAATGTCAATTGGGAAATCCAGATTCACTTAACAACCAGGTTACTAATTTATCAACTGCAGGGATTCACTTAACAAATATGGCAACCATCAAGATATTTGAAGGTCCTGATCTTCCCGAAACATAGAATAGCATTCTTCAGAGCCAGATTTAACATCCTCCCCTCAGCACCCTTCCAGGGCAGATATAGTAAGATCCCAATAGCAGAACGAATATGTATACGTGATAAAGGAGAAGTTGAAGATATCACACATATTTTATTGCACTGTGAGTTATACAGTGCTTTCAGGTCAATGCATATTCTCCCCTTACTAGTCAAATTACCAGGGAGGGCAAACTATTTTTATATAGACTATCTCCTCCAGGACACAAACCCGGCTACTACATGTGCAGTAGCAAAATTCTATACTGCTGCAATGACCACAAAGAAAAATTTGGTTACAGGACTAAAAATGTTGACTTGTACCAATTTTTCATGAACAATTTTTAGAGAGTCTATATTTGTACACATACTTATCTGCTTTTCCAACAAGTACACATGGGCATGATCCAAATTGTATGATATAATGGATGTTATTGTTATGGATGTTATTATTTACTATTGGTATTGGTATTATCATTTTTAGTTTAGTTTAGTTTACTTTTATTGTCATTGCACCTCATACAACGAAATCAAACACCATCTTCAGTGCACATCATGACCATGACCATGACCATGACCATGACCATGACCATGGAAATAAACACAAACACACATCCTTCATCATTCATACATTGAACTGAAAATCCCCGACACTACACCAACACTGCACTATACAGCAGAATTCAAGAGCTACTGCCCTGGGATAGAAGCTGTTTTTCAGCCTATTTGTCTTTGTTTTTATTATTCTGTGCCAATTGCCAGATGGTAATCATTCAAAAAAAGGGTTCCCAGGATGAGATGGATCTTCAAGAATGTTTTGAACTTTTTTAAGGCAGGTGGAGCTATAAAGCTCTTCCAAAGAGGGGAGAGGGCAACCAATGATCTTCTGGGCAATGACATTAACCCTCTGGAGTGCTTTCCTATCTGCCACTGTGCAATTGGCAAACCATTCAGAGGTGCAGTATGTTAAAATGCTCTCTATGGTGGAGCGGTAGAAGGTCACCAGCAGTTTTTCATTCAGTTGTTGTTTTCTGAAAAGTCTCAGGTACTATAATCTCTGCTGGCCCCTTGTGACCAGGGCTGCAACGTGGTCACCCCAGGTCAGGTCCTCTTTTAGTAACATCCAGAAACTTTAAACTGGCCACTTGCTCCACTCGGTCTCCATTGATAAGCAAGGGCTAGGTGTCTGATCTGTTCCTTCTATAATCCACTATAAGCTCCTTGGTCTTATTGGTGTTGAGGACCAAGTTATTGTCTCCACACCACAAAAGCAACCGGTCCAACTCATCTTGGTATTTAATATCATTGTAAGTGATGATTCTTGTCTTTTGCTGGTCTATGACCGTAATACACTTTATATAACAAGTATGGCAAGAAGGTCATAAAATGGGGCAAAACTCCCTTAACAAATGACTCACAACAGTAATTTTGGGCTCAATTGTGGTCTTAAGTTAAAGACTACCTACAGTAAAAGCACTTAAAATCCATTTAGCTATAAAACTCTTTGAAGAAGAATTAGGCTTCATTAGACAGCAGAATTTACTCTCAAATAAGTATAGGCACAGAGTGGTTCTCTTTACACTCTTCACATCAAAAAAATTAATGATGTACTATAGTTCAGGTTGAATATTCTTCCTGCAATGAATACCCAAATTAGACATGTATGCTGTTTTCATTGCAATTCCTCTAATTGCAGAATGTTCTATTTCAAAAATGAATGGTTATTGTTATAAAGTGTAATTATACACAAAGGCTCTCTAATTTTTAATTTGCCCCACCATAGGCACACTAATTTTGAGCCCAAAATAATTGTGCAGAAGAAAGGATCCTCAATTATACCCAGAATATTTCCTCCAAGTGTAGCTCTTCCATTGTTCTTAAATACAGTTGGAAAATCGTGGCCTGCATAATATTATTCCTTCTCGCATATTATAGAAAATCTATATTTATATCCCCTATATATTTCTGTCATTTAATACTGTCCTTTTTAGCTACAGATTGTTTCACACATTCAACTGTTCAATTTTTAAAGTCGAAAGCCATACGTCTTTGCCATTTGCCTAGAATTTATCCCCATGGAACTCAATAGATGCAAAGATTAATTTTCCAAAATCTAGGTGAATTTGTACTGTGAGTAATCAACATATACTGAACATAGTAACTGTCACTGATGAAACCCATCCAATTCCAGAAATTCCCATGTCATTTTTACCATGAGCTGTGATGGCTCAGTGGTTAGAATGCAGTATTGCAGGCTACTTCTGTTGACCGCTAGCAGTTTGGCAGTTCGATTCTCACCGGCTCAAGGTTGACTCAGCCTTCCATCCTTCCGAGGTCTGTAAAATGAGGACCCAGACTGTTGGGGGCAATATGCTGACTGTGTAAATCACTTAGACAGAGATGTAGTCTATTGCTATTGTTATTGGAGGTTCCACAATCAAATATAATTTGATGACATCTCTATTTTTCACACATTAGTACTAAAGACTTCCACTGGGTTTGTATTCTGGTATATAGTGTATTAATAACACATTCATGAAAACTGGTCTTTTTTGTATATGGTGGTGCACACTACAAGTTGTATATTAATGTATATATAATGTATATTAAGTCTAATATAGTTAGGCTTAAGTGGTGCAGACAGATTTAATTAATCCTGTCATTACGTTACAATTGACTAATGACCACGGTGAATCCAAAATTTCTGTTGCTAAATGAGAGTTGTTAAATGATTTTTGCTCCATTTTACAACCTTTCTTGCCACAGTTGTTAAGTGAATCACTGCAGTTGTTAAGTTAGTTGCCCAGTTGTTAAGTGAATCTGGCTTCCCCATTGACTTTGTTCATCAGACGCTTGCAAACGCTGATCATGTGACCCTGGGACCCTGCAACCGTGATAAATATGAAGCAGTTGCCAAGCATCCAAATTTTGATCATGCGACCAAAGGGGATGCTATAACTGGTATGAAAAACAGTCCTAAGTCACTTTTCTCAGTGGCGCTGTAATGTTGAACAACCACTAAACAAATGGTGGAAAGTACCTGTATTTACTGCCTATCTCAATTATGTCAGCTCCTATGGGAAATTTAACTTTTCTAACATCAACATCAGCCTCAAGAGGATTTCCTTAACAAAGTTCTATTATGAAAAACAAAATGTTTTTTTCTACAGGCCCTTAAGTCTGCTAAGCAGCTGAAAGTTCCGGTTTTTCTTCTTTCTTCTCAGTGAGGCTCTCCCTAATGAGCTTCCAAGTGCCCACAATACAAGGCAGGAGACACATAGCCTCATGCGGGGAACTCTGTCATTGAATTATGGATCTCCAGTGTGTAGGCTTTCTGCAGTTATATGCTGAGCAGATTCCCCCTCTGTTCTGGTGATATCAGCAAGGCCATTGTCAAAGCATGTCTGATATAATTGGATTTATACCTCCACACCACTTAAATTCAGAGGAGGCACTTTTGCTGCCAATGTCATTGCTTATTTAGTTGCATTGACATTGTTTGGAGAGATATAACATATTGCAAAATTATATTCTGCCCTCTGCAGCCTCAAATACATCCCAGATTTTACCCTCTTTTAGCTGCATAACTGGCATATGCCATTGGTATATCCATCTTGGCACTGGCGATATTCCCTTGTGTGGATTTGGTAATTTTATTTAAAGTGGGGAACATGACATTAGTGCTCTTCACTGGCATAATTTGGATATACAGTTGTACTAAGATGTTTAGCATGTGTCCTTGTATGTATTCCATATTCATCTTAGTTTTCCACTTATTTCACATATTTTGACAGATTAGATGTACTATGGCACATTGGTGATAAATGCTCATCTATTATTTTTCCCCCCTTTTGATCTATGAAACACAGATCCTTGTAGTCCTTCTTTGGCTCTGAGTGAGAATGTTATATGATCCAAATCAGAGTCTGACTCAATAAACCAATCTTTTTTGCAGTATTATGTTGTATTTCCTGGAGAAATATGGCTGTAACTCAGATTTAAAACCTTGCTTGGCTTAATTGTCCCCCTCCCAAAAGCAGAGTCTTCAATTACAGCATGTTTTAAATGACATTAATTAGTGAAGGCCTTTTTTTATTCAAAATGCTTCTGTTTAAAAATAATTTCCCCCTATCTTCCCTGTTTTTTTTTTTCAATCTTATGCAAATGATTTCCAGCAGAACCTGTTGAAAACTAAATTTTCAAATTGTATGAAATCTATCCACAATCATTTCAGCAAAAGTTGGTCCTATTATTGCAAGGCAATGAAAAAATGTTTGCATCCTCAATCTTGTGCCCTTGTGATTATAGACATACCAAAGAGACACACTACAGATCTCAATTCTTTTTAGGAATCTCCATTCAGTTTTAATCCATGTCATGCCCCAGCATATAACTTTTATATACTGTTGTTGCTCTTTATCCCCATCTAGTGGCTGGACAGACAAATATGCCCTAAAATCTTCTTGTTCCGTATCCATCATTGGATGTTGGTGATCATATTGGTGATCCTACTTTTATCAATAACTGCACAAAAAAGAGCTGCTGAGTTTTGTCCAAACCAGTCCCTTAGATTATAGATTTTGAAGCTTAGATTTTGAAGCTATGATGTTCTTCTTCTGCCTGGACCTCATTTGACTTCAATCTTTCCCTGGAGGATTAAATGAAGTATGCTGTATTTTTCTGGGTGTCACATCACATGTCCAAAATATTCTAACTTTCACTTTTTTATGGTTTTGGTGATTTCCCTTGGCTTTCTCAGGCATATGCCCCAACATACATAATAACCTACATCAACAGCTGAAAACTCCATCAGGCTTTTAAGCTCTGGTACTCTAGCTGCAATTCCATTGAATAGCCAATGCTTAATTAATTAAGTTTAATTATTTTTGTTCATCTCTGCCAAAAAGATAATCATCATCTCATCACACCATGTGTGATTGTGTGATGATTAGAGAGGACAAAAGACAAAATGAGCCCTCAGCATGAATGCAAAAAGATGTTCTTGCATAATATTTACAGCTATGTGAAAGTAGTTGTCCTGGAAAAAATATTAATAGGTCATAGGATCTTGATTCCATCATTGTTAATATTCACACACCATTTTGCCAATCAGAGTATGGCCTGTGTTTTCCATACCAATTTGACCTATCTTTTCTCTCACTGTTGCTCTGTGAGATTTTTGTACTGGTCCCTTCTGGTTTCTTCCTTTGCCATCATGTGTTTCATGCTGTCCATGTTAATGACTCCGAAAACTCAAAGGGCTCTTAAGTTTATTAAATTCAGCTCAAAACCATCAGGTGAGAAATCATTTGCATATTATTATGTACAATGAAATCTTTGATCTAATTGTTTTTTTTTTAACTACAGATCTTGTCTGAAAGCACAGGATTTTTTTATTGAATCATTCCATTCATCCAGCCATGGTTTTTGCTTTCCGGTAGTAATATCTTCTAATCATATTCAGAGAACTGGAGAGTAATTTGAAGGGCAAATTAGAGGCCTATAAGAATGTTGAGTTGTCATGGTTCCAATACTATTTTTTTTCAATAGTAACCAACTAAACAACTCATTTTCTAAAATCAATCCCTTATACACTTGGTTTATGTTTTGTGTAAATGCAATCTACAGTCAACAGTAATGCTTAATTCTACCACTCTTGCCCTCTTAAATATATTATATTACAGTAACATAAAAACTTTTGTACAAAATTCACACATTTTTCCAGTGTTCTTATTCAAGGGATTTTGTCTTTTAAAGAAAAGGACCTTTCGAAATATTAAGTATAAGATTATTTCTTTCTCTCTGATCTACAGTTTGTGTTAGACTGGAGTATAATGAGATATGATGACAGCAGTACATAGCAACTGCTAAGGATATGAAATATCTCCTTGATGGTAGGATAAATGGAGCAAACTTTGTGCAAAAGAATGGCAGTATATGAGAAATTATAAGCTGGGATAGACATAACAACAAGTCAGCCAATGGGAGCTGTTTGGTGACTAAGAAACAGCACTTGGTGTGAGCCAGATGGCTTGGAGACTGGGCATCGCTTAGGATTACATATATATATGTAATATATACCCAAATATATATACCCGAACAAAGCTGAATACCATACATGTAAGTACCCACGAAAACTTGAGAAAACAAATATATATATATATATATATATATATATATATAGAGAGAGAGAGAGAGAGAGAGAGAGAGAGAGAGAGTTTGCTTCTCTGTTTATATTGTTTCTGTGATTATGACTTCTGGATTCTTCTTGTTCTGATTTCTTCTGGCATGGTATTGTATACATGCATCATACTGTATATCATTCGGGAGTGGGATTCCATCTGGATAACAACCGGTTCAGTGATCGCGTCCTTCGCGCACGCTCCACATTACAAAAAAGCTCATACTTACCTTCAACTGCAGCCTCTGTGAATAAAACAGCTGAGGCATGGCAAACTGCTTAGGAAAGGGGCAGACGGGTGAGCCCACATGCTCATCACAGTGGTTCAGAGGCAGCTGATCATCAGAACAAGGGGTTCACCCAAACTGGTCAAAAATGGTAGAATCCCACCCCTGATATTATTGTATATAAAGAAATTTCTTCTATAAATGAATCCTGCTAAATTATTTACTTGTGCACTGACAAAGAATTAATTGACTCAGATTTGGCCTCAGGGTTCAAAAGAAGAATAAAATAATATCAAAATATTCCAACTACTTTGTTGTAGACCTCAAAGTGACAACTTTGGAAAAATGCACATTGCTGCATTCAAATGATCAAAAGATTTCAGGAAATCTTAAAACATCTCAACAAACACAGTGAATTTCTAGCACAGTCCATCTGTTAATTGTTACTTGTAAACTGCCTCACATCACCTACATCTGCAAAACCAATCTGATAACACAGATAACAGTTAATCAGAGTTGGAAGGGACCTTGTAGGTCATCTAGTCCAACTCCCTGACCAAGCGGGAGACCCTACACCATTTCTGACAAATGGCAGTCCAATCTCTCTTTGAAAGTCTCAAGTGATGGCGCTCCCACAACTTCCGAGGGCAAGCTGTTCCATTGGTTGATTGTTCTCACTGTCAGAAAGTTTCTCCTTATTTCCAGGTTAAATCTCTCCTTGTTCAGTTTCCATCCATTATTCCTTGTCTGGCCTACAGGCACTTTAGAAAACATCTTGACCCCTTCCTCCTTGTGGCAGCCCCTCAAATATTGGACGACTGCTATCATGTCTCCCCTGGTCCTTCTCTTTACTAGACTAGCCAAGCCCAGTTCCTGCAACCGTTCGTTGTATGTTTTAGTCTCCAATCCCCTAATCATCCTGGTTGCTCTTCTCTGTACTTTTTCTAGAGTCTCAACATCTTTTTTATAATGTGGTGAACAAAACTGGATGCAGTACTCTAGGTGTGGTCTTACTAAGGCTTTATAGAGTGGTATTAGTACTTCCCTTGATCTTGATTGTATCGCTCTGTTAATACAGTTTAGGATTGCATTAGCTTTTTTGGCTGCTGCTGCACACTGCTGGTTCATATTTAGCTGGTTGTCCACTAAGACTCCAAGATCCCTCTCACAGCTACTGCTATTGAGCCTGGTTTCACCCAGTCTATATGTGTACTTTTAGTTTTTTCTTGCCTAAGTGTAGGACTTTACTTGACTCTACATTGAATTTCATTTTATTAGATATGGCCCGGTGTTGTAGTCTGTCAAGATCCATCTGGATGTTGAGCCTATTTTCTTGGGTGTTAGCTATTCCTGCCAGCTTAGTGTCATCTGCAAATTTGGTAAGTTTCCCTTCTATTCCCTCATCTAAGTCATTGCCTCCCCCCTCATCCCAATTAAATCCTACATCAGTCTGGGCCATTTATACATCTGATGAATAAAGTGTATTACTTGCAAGAGGTCCTACCAGACTCCTCCTGATTTTCAAGCAAGTGGAAGTCAATTAAAACTGCTTCATATTATATTCTAAAAATGAAGCTATTCACTAAAAAGACTACTTGCACAGAGGTAATGAGTGGAAATAAAATAACCAAGTTTCTTCAAGAAGAGTGTCTTGCAGTAACAATTTTATTACTGCAAAGTATGTTCTCCTCCCCATTCTCTGAAATTCTTTGACAAATGGGACCTTTTGGTTTCCTTTCCTTTCCTTTTATTATTCAGTGCTGTCTTTGGAATGCCATACAAAACTGATTAAGGTCTTTAATGCACTGTAGCTCTCACCTCAGAATCAGGACACTGTGAGTTCCATCCTAGCTAGAGGCTAATATTTGGAATAGACTCTCCTGCTCAAGCAGGGGGTTGGACTAGATGACCTCCAAGGTCCCTTCCAACTCTGTTATTCTATGAATAGACTTCTAGGGTAGTGGTGGTGCAGTGGTTAAAATGCAGCTTTGCAGGCAAACTCTGCCCACAGTTGGGAGTTCAATCCTGACCGACTCAAGGTTGACTCGGCCTTTCATCCTTCTGAGGTTGGCAAAATGAGGATGGTTGGGGCAATATGCAAATAATGCTCGGCATCAGGGGTGTCAAACTGGACCGGATGTGTCATGTGTAGACCATGCCCACCCCAGCTGTGCAAATGGGAAAAACATCATGAAACATCCAGTGATGGTAACGTGACACAGCAAGTTTGACACCCATGCTCTACATTGTAAACTAGTCAGAATGTCCTGTAAAGCACTATGGCAATATATAAGCCCAAATGCTACTGCTATTAGTTGTTATTTGCAGCATCAAACCTGTACATGTCAAAACTCAAGACAAGATGCTTGTCTCATGTTAGGATGCCTGCTTGTAAATGTGCATTAGAATTGCATTTGCATGATGGCTAAAAGCTTTAAATAAGGAACTACGGTGGGAAAATCTGTTTCCCACTTTAATTAGCCAAGGGCTTAATCAAACCAGAAGGCCATGTCCCCAACTTTCAAGTCTCTAAATGCTCAGATGCTGCCTTCATGTGCTAAATTTGGAGGGTTCTGCTTAGCATCTGGATTTTTTTGGCAGTTATGTATGACCTATTGCTCCCATTGATCCGAATGAAACCTACACAAAATACTGTCCTCCCCCAAAAAGGATTGTATCTGTGTGATTCAGCACAGTCTCTTAAAATGAATGCAACAGTAGGTAACATTTTAGATTAGCAATTAACTGCAACGTGAGAACTATTAGTCTTCTTTTGTTACTCTTTTGGCACAGCACTGGGCTGTTTTAAGTTCCTGTTCTTTAATTCTGTTGACATAATTAATGAATAAACAGCAGATACAGCAGCTGGTATCTGCTGCTTCACATAAACAGGACAGGTGCATGGCAAAGCATTTATCCATGAAAGAGAATTAGGACAGGTCTCATTGGATCACGCCTATTGTGGTTGATGATCAGTCATTCAGTCACTTCCAACTCTTCAAAGCCCACAGACATCATTTAGCCAGAATTGTTGTTTAGTAGCTGCTGCTTTGTGTTCCTGTAAAGTCATGCTTGAATCACCAGTGATGACAACTGGTCACCTTGTCTTCTGTCAGTCTCTTTTTCAGATGACTTCAGTTCAAGTTTTCTAAGCAGCAAGGTTTTTCCAGTTATGTTTGGTCTCTTGATGCTATAGGACAATTAAGAAAATTCTATGGGTTGAGCTCTCTAACAAATAGAGTCTAGGTATATGGATGTGCATGTGAAATTTTCTTTAGACCCATAGTTCCAGTCTTTGTGCTGTAATAATCAGGAGCAGAGTCTAAAATCAGACATGAGACTGACTGACTGCTTGTCTGTCTGTCTAGCAATCTAATATAATAATGTAATACAATACAATATAATGTAATCTAATCAGCTGCGGTGGCGCAGTAGTTAGCAGGCAGTACTGCAGGCTACTTCTGCTGATCACCGGCTGCCAGTAGTTTGGCAGATCGAATCTCAACAGGCTCAAGGTTGACTCAGCCTTCCATCCTTCCGAGGTGGGTAAAATGAGGACCTAAATTGTTGGGGGGGGAGCAATATGCTGACTCTGTAAACCAGTGATCCCCAACCTTTTTGACGCCGCGGCCCGGTACCGGCATCAGCTGGGCGCCGCCATCTTTTTGATGAAAAGTGCTTCTGGTGACCTCACCGGAAGCATGTTTTCATCAAAAAAGATGAGCGTGTTAGCGCTCCGGTGAGCTTTTCCGGGTAGAAATGGCTTTTTACCCGGAAAAGCTCACCGAGCGTTACGCCGCCATCTTTTTGATGAAAACATGCTTCCGGTGAGCTTTCTACCCGGAAAAGCTCACCGGAAGCACTTTTTCATGAAAAAAAGATGGCGGCGCCCAGCAAGCCAGCGGCCCGGTAGGAGTTGTTCCGCGGACCGGTGGTTGGGGACCCCTGCTGTAAACCACTTACAGATGGCTGTAAAGCACTGTAAAGTGGTATATAAGTCTAAGTGCTATTGCTAATCTAATCTAATCTTTTATCTATTAGATTTTTATCCCACTTTCATTACTTACAAGTAACTCACAATATAGAGATCACTGCAAATATTCCTTCTTTCTCTTATGTTCCCCACAGCAATGACCCTGTGAGGTGGGTAGGCCTGAGACAGAGAGTGACAGACCCAGAATCCCTCTGTCAGCTTTCATGCCTAAGGCGGGTTTAGAACTCAGAGTCTCCTAGTTTCTAGGCCAGCACTTTAGCACTACACCAAACTAGCTCTATGTATCTGTATTTAAAGTCTCATGACTAGCAGATCTTAAAACATTTTTAAAAGAATATATTTACTTATTAGATTTGTTTGCTCCCCATTTTGCTTCAGGCAACTCTGAGTGGCTTACAAAAATTAAAGTCCAATAAAAGCTTGAACAATAAATACCCCTAACCTCACTGTCTGTAGAAAGCTTCAATAGAAAATGCCAAGCTGATTGTTACTTTTATGGATTTTATCCACCCCCACATACAATGAACACTAGCCAGTGTTTGTCCTAAATGAAGTCATCTGTAAGCGAAATTCCTTAATTCACCTCAGCTAAAATTCTAACACAATTTCTTTTGAGTTTCAAAAGAAAAAGAAGAGAAAAAAAATCAAGTTCCATGTTTCTGCAGTTAAATTGTTGGTTGATTTGAAATTAAACCCAGGAAAGCAGGAAAGCACAAATCCAAGCTAATGTTTTTCTCTTCTGTCATGTTACATTCTCTACAAAGCCCTGGAGAAAGTGATGGGATTCAAAAAATTTTTACTACCGGTTCTGTGAGTGTGGCTTGGTGGGCGTGGCAGGGGAAGGATACTATAAAATCTCCAGTCAGAAGTGGTATTTGCCGGTTCTCCAAACTACTCAAAATTTTTGTTACCTGTTCTCCAGAACTGGTTCAGAACCTGCTGAATACCACCTCTGCCTGGAGATAACACATCCAAAAACCTTTTAAACTTTCAGGTGGGCAGGCTTCAACTCCCAGAATTCCCCAGCCAGCATGAAAGTTGCCAAGATTGTGAAAATGTGTTTTAAATGATTAAAGAAATCAGTATTGGATTAATTCAGGATTGCAAATAAACAGGCCTTTCCATATTGGACAATTCTCAAGACACTATCAAAGAAATTTGTTTGAATGTTTTGTTATATATTTATACAATATGACATTTAAGCCCCTTAGAATCAGGTGCCAAAAAACAGCATTAAAAACCCTTAAAATAACAATAACAAGATTTAATAATGGAGTCACAGCTCATTAATTTTTTCCTCAATGCTAAGTGTGTTGTTAAGGCTCCTAAAGCAGAAAGCTTATGACAGTTAAACATGCTTCAACAGATTCATTATACTGTATTTCCTAGAATTCAAACATAGAAGATTCTGAGTATTCAGATAGAATACAAATAGTATACAAATGTTATAATGATAAGTAAGTTTGGATTATTTGGAATTATCCACTGCTTTTTCCTTAGGCTTGTTGGAATTTTTCCACACTATATCAATAATAGGATATCAGAATGAGAATTCATATTGTTTGTCACACAACACCATAAAACAATGGAGAAATAAATGTAGCTAGGAATGAATTGATATTCGTTATAGCAGTCTTCTTCCACTCATGAATTTCTACTTCATATGAGTATAGAGTAATGCCTTGCAGCAGCAGCAGGAGGAGGAGGAGGAGGAGGAGGAGGAGGAGTACCATAATTTAAGAGAAGAGCAATGGTCTCCATGAAAAAGGCTGGACTAAACAAAATCGGAAGTGTCAGGCAGGCAGCCAATGAAATGGAGCTGGGAAAATGATCACTGCCTAAGGTATCCTTTTACATTCTCATTCCAACAGAACAGAAGGAATAGGCAATAAGAAAAGTAAATAATTTAGATTTTTGAATCTTGGGAAAACAGATGCACGTCACATACGTACAACAATTAAATAGCTAGGATAGTGTTAGTCTTTGCTGGAGCTCTCCAGTTTGGGCTGCTTTGGCCGAGCAATAGAGTTGCTCTGCAAATGTTTGTTGCATTTCAGTCCTTTAGATATTCATTACAATCTGGATCGATAGGATTTATTTGTCATGTTTGAAGAATATTTGAAAAGACACAAAATATTTGTCAGGAAACATAATTAAACATAGGGCCATTAAGTGAGCTTTTTCAATTAAGGCAGAGGCTGATTAACACTCAAGTATTGTTGAAGGAACCCTTAGGGTATCTCTGTCTAGACATTTTTATCTTCAAAATTCCTGATTTAATTCTTCCTTCCTTCCTTCCTTCCTTCCTTCCTTCCTTCCTTCCTTCCTTCCTTCCTTCCTTCCTTCCTTCCTAAGAACCATATAAAGAATGATTGCTGGAGTTGGATATGTCTAGTTTAATGAAAATAAGGACTAGGGATCACATGATCTATCTGTCTATCTGTCTGTCTGTCTCCTGTGTGTGTAAAAGGGAAGGATAATTTATTGCTTTTTCTTTTCTTTCAGCACACAGACAGGTTGCATCCTTATGTGTTAAATGTTAAATTTAATGGACCACTTTTTCTTCCAATTTTCTAAGCTATTTTTGTTCTTTGTTGATGTTGTTGTTAGGGTTGAATGTTAAATGCATGTTTTTGTTTTGTTTCATTTTGTTTGTTTGTTTTACTGTTCTGCATTTTATTTTCTATGATAAAAAAATACATTGAAAATAAAAATGTATGTAAGTAAATAATTCCCTCCCCACTCCTGGGGGAAGGTTACTGCAAAATCCCCATTTACTCCTGGGGGAAGGTTACTGCAAAATCTCCATTCCCTCCCCACCCCACTAATCTGCTTTCCATCTCCGTTCTCCTGTGCAGGGCAACAAAAGAAGACCCAGACGATCAGCTGAGACTTGGGAGGCAAATAACAGATGGGGCTGGGGGCAGTCAGAGGTGGTATTTGCTGGTTCTCCATACTACTCAAAATTTCCACTACTGGTTCTCCAGAACTGGTCAGAACCTGCTGAATTCCACCTCTGCCCCATCCCGCTCTTATACTAGATCTTTGAAGGAGAAGACACTAAATAGACAAATGGACCTTTCATTAACATCTCCACTACAGAGGCATGAAATAATTCGGTATTATCTTTCCATTTTAGGGGCTTAATAAAGATGTGTTTTCTGTCAGTAAGCTGAGCTCAATTTATTTTACTTCATAAGCCTCTCTAATCTTGGGAAGAAGAAAAAAAGATATCCAATGCTGAAAAAAAAGGAGTCTTCAGTTATACTATAGAGATGGTGCTTCTCATGTCCCTGGTGGAGACTGACTCTGAGAGGGAGGAGGAACAGCCAACAGGGAGTGGAAGGGTGGCTCCAGAAGTTGTGGAGGAGGCTGGGGAAGGGCAGAGGCTGGCTGAGCAGGCAGAGGAGGCCCCAGGCCCATCCCCTATCCATCCAAGGGCATGCAGGGAGGAGAGGATAAGGGAAAGACGTGGTCTACTCAGGAGGAGAGGACCTTGATCCTCTTCATGGGATGCAGGTGTGACAACTGCATAAGAGTTTGGACCTGTGTGCTAGAAAACACTGGAAACAAAGAGTGTTTTATTTCTGGATGAGGTTTATCTTGGTTGGCTTCTTCCAACAGACTATACCTGGTTATCTTCTTGAAGTTTATAATTAATTATCCTGGTCTGTCATGAAACTTTCTTCAGTGCGGGTTTGTTTTTGATTTTTTATTGCTTTGCTATCTGCTCTTTGAGTTGGACTGTATTTCTTTCGTTTGGAATGTTATTTTGGAAAGAGTTTAATCTCCAACTGTGAATAATTGAACAGTGAAGTCAAGTTGAAGGCATTAAAGAACATTTATTTACGTTTTGGTTTTTAATACATTTGTGGGACACTCCGGGTCATCACACCACCACAATTGGGACCAGCAACTCTGTTATTAAGTGATGTAGTCATTAAAGGAAATGTCACGTGACTACGCTGGACATCACTTCCGCTGTGTTTGTTAAGCAAGTCATCGTGGGACTGCAAATGACTGTGGCTTGCCCATGATTTAAACACTGTGTAACTATAGTGCATTTGTTTTACAGCCTTAGCATCCCGCGGTTGTTATCTTCAACTTCCTGCCAGCTTCCCCATTGATTTTGTTTGTTGGAAGCCAGCTGTGAAAGTCGCAAATGGTGACTGCAGGATGCTGTCACTGTAAAAAAAAAATCCACTAGTTGCAAAGTGTCCAAATCACAATCCTGTGACTGCAGAGATACTGAAACTGCAGCAAGTTTGAGAACCCTTCTTAAACCCACTTTTTCACTGTTGTCATATCTTTGAACAGTTGCTGATTGAGATATTCTATTCTAATTTCTATTCTATTCTAAATTCTATTCTATTCAATTCTATTCTATATTCTAAATCCTATTCTATTCTACATTCTTACACCTTATGCCTTATGGCATTTTCTAATTAACAATACTCTTGAATTTAGCTGAGAGTGAATGACCCAAGGTTCCCCAGCTGGCTTTCATGGCTAAGGTGGGACTTGAACTCATGGACTTCTGCTTTCTGTCCTAATACCTCAACCACTAGACCAAACTGTTCTTTTTAGTTAGTACTGGAGTTTCTCTGTTAGTTCTTTGGTTCTCTGCCCTAATGACTGGGTAGGCATTGCTGGGTGGTCATGTGGCTGGATGGGCGTGGCCAACTTGATTGGTGTCACCCTTAGGAAATTTCTCCATAGTCCAACTCACAATAAAAATAGCTCTGGTCCAATATTTAGAATAGAATAGATTAACTAAGTTGGAAGGGACCTTGGAGGTCTTCTAGTCCAACCCCTTGCTTAGGCAGGAAACCCTATACTTCTTCAGACAAATGGTTATCTAATCTCTTCTTAACAACTTCCAGTGTTGGAGCATTTACAACTTCTGGAGGCAAGTTGTTCCACTAATTAATTGTTCTGTTAGGAAACTTGAGGGGCTCCTACAAAAATGAGGGAGTCAATCTATTTTTCAAAGTACCAAAAGGCACAACAAGAAACAATGGATGGAAACTAACCAAAGAGAAAAGCAACCTAGGACTAAGGAGAAATTTCCTAAGGGTGACACCAATCAACCAATGGAATAGCTTGTCTTCAGAAGTTGTGGGTGCTCCATCACTAGAGCCTTTCAAAAAGTGTGAGGGAGGTAAATTCCAAAAGGACAGTGTCAGGAACCACTAAAACAATGTAGAATACTTAAAGCAGCCATTCCCCCTTTTTTAAAAAAGGGAAACTAAGAGCAGCTGCTCATGCTAATTGAAAGCCTGTGTGTGCTGCCAAAAGCCATTAACACATCCAACTCTATTATTCTATGTTCTCTGTGTTCTAAATTGGGTGCTTCACAACAGAAGCAATATGGCTGGCTGGACCACACATGCATTAAATTCACGGCCTGTATGATCAAGTTGCATCATTGTCCTCTCCTGTATTTTTTCCACCCAGGAAGAAACAACAAGTAGTCAACACTGCAGCAGCTATAAAAGATCTTGGGGAACTTCAGGAAGTATCAGCTGATCAAAGAAGTGTTACTTAATACTCTTTATAATGAAAATGTTTGCAATCTTGTCCTTCTTCCTGAAGACAAGAGGTTAATACCATTCCTAGATGGGTGATTGATGGGTTTCCCTGCCTTAATCTGGTCAGTTTCTGTTGTTTGTTGACTTGATTCAGCATGTATCAGCTGCATTCCAGCTGTAACTGTTAAGTGGTTCTTGGCTGTCTGCCCAGAACTTTTAACTAAAGGGAGAGAGAGGAAAACAACTTCTCTTGCACTTTATTTTTAGCTGGTTCTCTAAACAGCATAAGCAATTAACTAACAGTTTGGGTGAACCGGTGAGGACTCATCACTGAATCTCATCATTGTCACACACATATGTGATTTGCAATATATATATATATATATATATATATATATATATATATATATATGTATGTATGTATGTATGTATGTATGTATGTATGTATGTGTGGCATTCGGCTTTGTTCGGGTATTTTCCCACGTCATTGTAGTTGTTCTTTTAAAGTTGTAGCAACGTTTCAGCAGAATCTCATCTGCCATCATCATCATCATTACATGCCATACATGTAAGTACCCGCGATATATATATATATATACACACACACACACACACACATACAAACATATATGGCCAGTGGTATCCCATCATTGTGTCATATGCTCATTTGCTGATTTAAGGAGAATCTTACATCTAGGTTTATGATTTAAACCTAAGATTAAGAACCTAGCACAACATCATATGTGAGAGGTATGTTTTTTGTTTTCTAAAATATATCTGCCCAACTAACATTCTTGAAGTTAGTTGACTGAAGCAGTTTGAGGCTCATTTTCCTGGCAGTAATTATCATAGTCTTCCAATGGGACTCAGAGGACCATATCACCGACAAAAGGATTTTATAAAAGACTATGATAATTACTGCCAGGAAAATGAGCCTCAAACTGCTTCAGTCAACTAACATCAAGAATGCTTGGTCAGTTGCCATGACAACAATACCGTTTCTGTTTCTCTTTAGTTAATTTTTTTTGAGGGAAATGTCCACACACATATATCATCTGATATTATGACGTGTTTCCTAATGCTTTGAAAAGTTGCTGGAGTATGATGGGTTGCTGACATCCTATTTTTTTTTAATGTCTGATGGAATTATGATTCTTCCTAACACCAGTTTCTGATTTTTTAATCTATTTCATTGTGTGTATGTGTGTGTATGTATGTATGTGTGTATACACTGCTCACACACACACACACACATATATACGCACACACACTAAGGGGAAAAAAAGCAGGAAGAAAAAACACAGGAGGATTACAAATGAAAGGCATTATTATCTCGAGCCCCTCTAACATTATGTAAATGAGCCGAGCATAAAATATTCATTTCAAATTACCCAGTGTTTGGCAAGAATTTAAGTTGATGAAAGAAGTGAGAACAAAAGCATCAGCCACTCAACAGTGGTGAAGTCTTTTAATCAAGACTGTAATTCCGGATTACACATTATCCACGATAGATCGGGAGTTTTAAAATATTAATTGGGAACGAAGAAAACAGTCTTGAAAAGTTTCTACCACTTACTTGCATTTTGGCTTAGTTGGGGAATTTTTCAACAATATTATGAAGGTAGATCTTGCTTAATAACTGCCCTGTTTAGTGACTGTTCATTCAAAGTTACGAGGGCACTGGAAAAAAAGTTTAATTAATTAATTTTATTTTTATCCCACCTTTATTATTGTTTATAATGCCCCTCAAGACAGAGAACATACCTCATACTCCTTCTTCCTTCTATTTTCCCCTACAACAACCACCCTGTGAGGTGGGTTGGCTTGAAAGGAGTGACTGGCTCAAAGTCACCCATCTGGTTTTTCATGCCTATGGTGGGTTTAACTTAAATTCATGTTCTCATGGTTCCTAGGTCAGCATCCTAACCACTAGACCCATGATAGTGAACCTATGGCATGCATGCTACAGGTGGCACACAGAGCCATTTGTGCGGGCACGTGAGCCCCAGCCAAAATTGCCTGCAGTGCACATGCACATGCCTCCCAGATGATTTTTGGCCCATTTGAGGCCTTTTTCGGCCTCCCAGAGGCTTGAGGGTAGCCTCTGCAGCCTTTGCAGGCCGAAAAACAGGCCTGTTTCATCACTTCCTGTATTTCCCGAAATACCAGAAGTGACGAAACGGGCCCATATTTCAACCTCCAAAGGCTACAGAGGCTTCCCTCAAGCCTCTGAGAGGCTGAAAAAGGCCTCATAGTGGCTGAAAATCAGCTGGGAGGTGCACAGTGCAGGTAAGGGGGCAGCGGAGGGAATCACATGCGCATGCGCAGGGGGCCTGGGAGGCCCGCATGCATTGCCTTCTGGGTGCATGTGCAATTTTCAACACAGGAGCCCAAAAAGATTAGCCACCACTGCACTAGACCAAACTGGCACTGTGAACTAGTCCTATGGCCAGGCTATGCCCAGTCCTCATACTTACAACTGTTGCAGCCTCCCCACAGTCATGGGAAATGACATTCAGATGCTTCATAACCATCAGGAATTTACAATTACCACAGCGCCCTACATTCACATTGTTGTGAATCAATAAAAGTGAATAACCTAAATGCAAATTAGGGGTTGAAAACCTGCACACTTGATTGGTCCTTATACAACAACTTGGGATTGGGCCAGAACCGGTCCCTGATTGGTCACTTTTGGGACTGTCCTTATTGGTCAGTAGTGGGAACCTGTTGCGCATTTTCATTGGTTAATAAGGCAGCAGCTAACCCTATAAAGGGTTACTGCTGCCCATAGCTCTTGCTCTGTTCCATTCTGATTCCTGTTATTATTAAAGAGTTGAAGTCACTGGTCAGATGTCTGGTCTCCTTATTCTCCAAACTTAACACACATGATTTTCATTTGCATGTTTCAGAACCAGTTTCGAACAAGTAGAGTCAGCGGAGAAGCCGGCAGTAAAATCACAAGTCATGGCCACATAATGTCTCACTTAATGACCTGCAATCACTTGCTGAATAATTGGACCAGAAGTGAGGTCTTAAAGATGGCTGTGGTCACGTGATGTTTCACTTAGTGAGGGAGTCAATGGCCCCAATTGTCAACCAGTGAGGAGTTGCTGGTTTCTTGCTAAACTGAGGACACCTTGTATTGTACATTAAGGAAGAAGCAAAAAAAAAAAAAAATCATTACAAAGGGAGATTTTTTTTCCTTACCCTTTTCACTATTTTTCATCCTAACTTGAAGTGCCATCTGTTTGCGATCACATTAAATTGATCTTGCTTCTTCTGAAAAAGCTTACAAGCATCTAGCTAAGAGATTTAGGCTTCCTCTTCTGAGTTCTACCTCAGAACTCAGAATACATAATTTCTTCTTAAATGATCCATTTTTCTGTCTCCTTGTCCTTCACATGCATGACATGATTTCAGGTTGAATTCACTGGTTGCTACAAAAGTAACCAGCTGGAAGTCCCAGAGCTCCAACACGATTACCAAATAAATAAATAATCAGTATCACATATTTTGAATTAGGAAACATACAAGCCTTCTACCCTGAGTCACGAAATATGGTGCATGTAGAATTTCCCAATCTTGGCAGCTTTAAGATGTGTGGACTTCAATCCTAGAATTCCTCAGTTAACCCTCCCCCACCCCCAAAAAAACCCAAGACCCAAATGCTCCCTTAACTTCCTATCAGTCTCATCTATGTATGTGCACGTTCATGCTTCAGAAAATGGCAATTCACAGAAGATACAGGCTCTGTTTACATCATTTTGATGGTCTTTGTTGTTGCTGTATATATTGTGAGCCCTGGCTGCCATGTTTTGCAACTAAGGCAGCGAAAACAAAGCAGTTTTATGCCAGTCAGCGTGTTGGTATCTGAACATATGACCGTCTGCTTTGATATCTTATTTGAAATGAAGTGTAAATTGTATGGCGTTGTATGTTTTGAGTTGTTTGTTGCTGTGACGCCACCTGGCATTCACAAGATTGGCAGCTACTTCCCAGGCAAGACGTACACAAAATTCTCCATCTCAAGTAGAAGCACATGGGAGTTGGCACAGATACAACAAACAGATGTCCTTAAACCTTTCCCTTCTGCTAGTTAATAAAAAAAAGTGTTCTCTTTTTAAAACCCAAATTGGTGGGTTTGAGGCTGGCAAGAGTGTGAATTAATATCTCAGTTCATATTCAGAATTTGCAGAAGGCAGGATTTTCGAAGGACCAAATGGCCACAGAGGTAACATCAATTTCAAAACTCTAAAATAAAAAATAAAATAGGACAAGCTTACTAAGAATTGCACTGAGTATAGTTTGCTTTCCTGTTGCTTAATGGGTATTATCTCTGATATTAATGACCTCTCTTTGTATGTGGCAGATTCTGTGTTTCTGTGCAATTTAGTAAACCCTTTGCAGAAGACTTTTTTTTTCTGTATTTGTAGTAGGCCTACCATTTTTTATAATCTGCCCGGAATCTTAAACCATCCTCTCTAGTTTTTCTCAAGAGAGATTATTTTCAGTTATTTTCTGTGAGCAGAGGGAGTTTGTTTATTTGTTTGTTTATTTGTGGCTTACAGTTCATTTTGACTAGTCTTGCCTGGACTAGTCCTTGTAGTTTCTTGGCAAGATTTCAGACATGGTTTGCCATTGCCTCGTTCCTAGGGCTGAGAGAAACTGACTGGCCCAAGGTCACCTAGTTGGCTTTATGCACACGGCAAGATTAGAACTCATAGTTTCCTGTTTCTAGCCCTTAACCATCACACTACATAAAGGCCTCCCCCTGGAATGTAGCAATGGCAGCAGGAATACCAAATTCTACATCAAGGCAGGAGGTGGCTCAAGGGTATGGAGGATCTGGAAAGGAGCTTGAGACTATATGGGTTCAGCCTTGGACTCAGTTTTGCGGCTATGTTTGTTACATGCCACGTCTTGTTTTAGTATGAGTAGGGGAGACTGAAAACCACATAAGGCAAATATAACCAAACTTCAGTAGAATATGTGCTTAACACATGATTGTTCCTGAGTGGCTTATAATTTACTTTTACACGTCACTTCCCACTTTCAAATGTGATCCTTCTTCCTGCTTTTCCAGTCCATGGAGGTTAAAACAAGTGAATTCTGCACATCATTATTATCTTTAATCAAAAGCTGACACAATAAAGACGCTATCTTTTTGTTTCTGTTGTGGCTCGCCGGCAGCCAGTGGGGACGGCAGAGGTATCAGACAGTGAGAATGAAAGGGAACCAGTCAGGGAGTCTGGAGAGGACTTGGACAAGGGTCCTGCATCTGATGCAGGGATGGGGCCAGGACCATCTGAAAGTGGGGTGCTGCCTTTGGTGCCTTCGGAGTCAGGCAGCAGTGAGGCAGAGGACCCAGGGGAGCCTGTTCCCAGTGCACATGTGCGCAGAGCTGCTAGAAGGTGAGAGCAGATGAAGCAGAAGGGGTGACTCGGGAGTAAGGCTCAGGAGATGATTGCCCCTCCCATAAGGGATAAAAGTCAGTCCTCAATGATGAAGAGCTGTGCGGGAAGCAAAGCACTTCAGTGATCTCCGAGTCTGGCAGCATTCTGCAGCAGGGGTCTCCAACCTTGGCAACTTTAAGCCTGGCGGACTTCAACTCCCAGAATTCTACAGCCAGCACGCTGGTTGGAGAATTCTGGGAATTGAAGTCCACCACGCTTAAAGTTACCAAGGTTGGAGACCCCTGTTCTTACAGCACTGAAAAGCATGTTCTTATCTGGAGGAACTGTGTCTAATGAGTTTTGGCTGGGAATGCAAGTAATTCCCAGCATCGCATTAAAAAAAGGTTTTACTTTTAAATTCAGTTTGTGTTTTATTAAGTTTGACAAAGCCTGGGTTAGAACAGTTTCCTCTATGATATTTATTATGTGAAGAGTGAAGTAACTTAATCATATATTATGCACAGTCCAATCTTTGTCAGAGCTAGGAGCAATACTTTCAAATATACAGGGTTGGGTTTTTTTAATTTTTTTTTACAAATAACTTACAAGATAAATTAGAAGGCCAGCAGGCCTTTTGAAAAGGATTTCATTCCATTTGGAAGAAAACTCATAAGTTAAAACACACTTTATAGTACAGTATAGTTAATGACTGTTCAAAGTTACGATAGCATTGAAAATAGTGACTTACGAATAAAGTTAAATACTTGGGGATATTTTTGACGTCAAGATGTACTACACTGAAAGAGAATAACTATATTAAACTTAAACAGCAGATAGCATCTGACTTGAAAAAATGGGAAAACCTACAATTATCTTTGATAGGTAGAATTTCAACAATTAAAATGAATATTTTACCCATAATTTTATATTTGTTTCAAACAATACCAATTAGGCTTGGTAAAGACTATTTTGATGAATTAAATAAAATTGTTGTGTTGAAGTATATATGGCAAGGTAAGAAAGCGAGAATAAAACTAAAACTTTTACAGGATGCTAGAACTAGAGGAGGATTTGGCCTTCCTAATTGGGAGTTGTATTATCAAGCTGCAAATTTAATGTGGGTTAAAGAATGGATAATGTTAAGAAAGTCTAGATTACTGGCATTGGAAGGACATGACTTATTATTGGGTTGGCATGCCTTTTTATGGTATAAGGGAACTAAATCGCAGGGTTATTTCAGAAGGCACTATATACGGGAATCGTTATGGTTGAATTGGGAGAAAATTAAGAAACAATGTTATTTGAAAATACCAGTTTGGTTATCAACTATCGAAGCTTTTTCCTATCCCATAATTTATAAGAAGGAACAAACAGTTAGATATGGGGAAATACTGGATGAAAAGTGTGAACTTAAAACGATGCAAAAGCTAGAAGAACAAGATATAAAGATGAATTGGTTTTCATATGCGCAAATACACTCAAGGTATCTTAAAGATTCTAAAACAGAAGGATTTTATGATAAATTGACTGATCTAGATAGGATTTTGACAGGTTCTGATGAAAAAGTGATTTAAAAACTATATAGTTATTTGTTGAAAATTAAATTAGAGGAAGAACAAGTCAAAGAAACAATGATTGTTTGGGGGAAGAACTTTGGATATGGGATTGATTTAGAGAAATGGCAAAAATTGTGGTCTCAAAATTATAAAATGACAATGTCAGTAGCATATAAAGAAAATTTGTATAAGATGTTTTACAGGTGGCATTTTCCCCCGACAAGAATAGCAAGAATGTTCAAGAACAAATCTGAAAAGTGCTGGAAATGTCATCAGATCCCTGGCTCATATTACCATATGTGGTGGACTTGTGAGGAGGCCAGGAAATACTGGACTAGAATTCGCATATGGTTGGAAGAAATGACAAAAGAACGTATAGATTTGAAACCAGAGATTTTTCTATTGGGAATCTTACCTGATACATTTAATAAAAACTTAAAGTATTTGATTGTAAATGTGTTAACAGCGGCTAGGATTGTATTTGCTAAAAATTGAAAGAGTGAGAAAATACCATTAGAGGAAGAAATTATTAAGAAAATACTGGAATGTGCTGAAATGAGTAGATTGACATTTGAAATTAGAGAACAAGAAGATAAACAATTTTATGAAGTTTGGGATCTTTTTTATCAATGGTTAGATAAAACAATATAATAATACAATATTTAGAAACCTAGGAAATAATGAATATATATATTTTTTTGGTTTTGATAATATTTTTAGAATATTTTATTAAGATAGATTTGGTATGATTTTACGATTTGTTATAAAATAAATTAACTAAATTATAGTTATCTCGCTTAAGTATGAATTAGTAAAATTATAGTCAAATGATTGTTTAATAATGATATTAGGATATATAATTGTTGATTGATAATATGAGGTATTATGTAACATAATTATTATGATGACTATGAAATGGATGCACAAAAAGGAGTGGTAAACCAACCGATACACTGTCTGTAAATTTATGAAGAATGATGATGTTCTTATGTTATGTTTTATGTTTTATGTGTTTTTATTTGTTGTTAAAATCAATAAAACTTTTACAAAAAAAAAAAAGAAAAGAAAGAAAATAGTGACTTATGATCATTTTATGACCATCTCTATTGTCTTGGCAACTGACTCATATTTATGACAGTTGCACTGTCCAAGAGTCACGTGATCACCTTTTGCAACTTTCTGACAAGCAAAGTCAAAGCTCCTCATTGCCTTCCAAGAAATACCTCCTATTCAAGATTGGGCCCTATGATACATTTGCAATCATAAATCATGTGATTTAAGACTCAATTATATGATTGCAGTCCATATTGCATAATTCCCGTGGCATCTATTGAAAAAGAGACAAGTTAGAAACAAGTTTTTAAAAAGTTAGAAAAAAAGAGAAATACTTTAAGTGAGGTGAGAAGAAAATTAAATAACACTGGAACTGATTCCAAGGGCTATGAGACAGCCAATAAATCATAGAAAGATGCAGGCAGGAAGCTTTCAGAGTGAATACACAGAATTTCTATATAGTCTATAATGAATCTTGACAGCATATTTAAAACATTTGACAAACATCTCTGGATTCATTACAACTGCTAGGTTTGTGATCCAGCTTTAATAACACAGTAACAACATTCAAACTTCATATTACTTCTTAATGTTACATGTAAAGCAGAGATTTCAAAATAATTTGAAAGTTCTTACCCCTTAAAAAAAAGTCATTATAGTATTTTTAGTTTATTAAAAATATACAGCCATGATTCATATGCCCTCTAGATTGTTCCTCTTTCTTTGGTTATTTTTGCATTATTTTAAAGATTTAACTATGAAAATATAAATATTAGATCGAGTAATAAGCTGATAAGCAGTCTCGTATTTCCTTAGGGTAGATATAAATTTATCAAATGAAAGTTTCTCATACAAATCATTCCCTTTTGCCATTCTTGGCTACTCCTGCTTTTCAGATTGATGTTTCCTTCCACTCTGAGGCTTGCTAAATATTTCATTTTGGCTAAATATAAAAATGATTAGAAAGGAGGCTTTAAAAAAAATGAAATAATGCTACTTATTTTTATCTACAAAATACTTTAAAGCTTAAATAATTCCAATAATTATAAATATAAATATGTTAATTATGTTAATTATAACTAAATATAATTATAAATATATTTATAAATAATTATAAATAAATTATAAATTCCAAAGTAATTCCATTTATTAATTGCTTAGGTGTTGATTTTTCTCATTAGCTGGTTAGGTACGTTGATTTTTCTAAACCCACATGATAGACAGTTTCTTTTTATCTTTGCTTACATATTTTAAAGGAATACAATGAACAGCCTGACACATTTTTAATCCAAAAAGGGAATGTTAGTTGGCCCAAATGTCTTTCTATTATTTTACATTCTTTTTTTCCATGTTGGTCCATGGGGGAACGGTTTACTTGAAGTTTTCTTAGAGCAAGGTTAAACTCCTTTTTTTTTTAAGATGATGACCTATTTGTACTTTAAATTATTGTATTTAAAGAAAATATTTAAAATAATACCATAAGACATAATAAAAGCAAACACACAACAATAGGAGCAATTACTTAAAAAAAAGCACCTTTTAATTTAGTATATAAATACATAAGATATTTTAAGGAGAATGCAACATTTTAAACATTTGTATCAGAGGTGGTATTCAGCAGGTTCTGACCAGTTCTGGAGAACCAGTAGTAGAAATTTTGAGTAGTTCAGAAAACCGGCAAATACCACCTCTGACTGGCCCCGCCCCCATCTATTCTCTACCTCCTGAGTCCCAGCTGATCGGTTGGGTCTTCTTTGGTTGCCCTACACAGGAGAACGGAGCTGGAAAGCGGGTTAGTGGGGTGGGGAGGGAATGGAGATTTTGCAGTAACCTTCCCTTGCCATGCCCACCAAGCCACGCCCACAGAACCGGTAGTAATTTTTTTTTGAATCCTACCACTGGGAAGGACACTGTAAAATCTCCAGTCAGAGGTGGTATTAAAATTTCTGCTACCGGTTCTCAGAACTGGTCAGAACCTGCTGAATATCACCTCTGATATAAATTAATATAAAAATGAAAAAGAGACCTGGGATAATGCAAACTTGATTGGAAGACTTTGAATTTGACCCTTTCTCCAGAGGTCATTTTTCTGTCCTTCTATGATGCTTCATCAAAGTAAAAAAGGATTGTTATAGATTGTTAATATAGGAGTGGTTTTATATCACACTAAAAACCTAAAATTACCTGTGCATAACAACATAGTAGCAAAGAGCACAGTCAGTGTAAAAGGGAAAGCCATTTTTAAGAGGGATTTTTTTAGGCCGAAATACAGTATATTAATGCTGCCATCTGCTGGGACAAACAGTTATGGCAACACAAGCAAATCTGCAGCTTCATAATCTGCAGCTTCCTAATTAAAACAATATTGCGTGGAGTGGATGGGAGCTTTTAAATTTAATTTAAATCAGATCAAATCAATTTTACTTTTTTCTTCCAGATCTATTTACTGTGGCGGTGTTGGTCAGCTCTCAGCTTTTCTTTCAAATGTGTAATGTGACACACAGTTCAGTAAAAAACTGCAGATCCATGACCAGAAGAGGTCTAATCAGTAGTGTTGCAAAAACTGAAGGAAATTTTCCAGTTTTCTTACCTTTCCAATTTCTGTTCCTTTTTAAATAAACACACATTTACCTCCTTGCTCTGTAGACCTTCCCACCAGACCTTGATCCAGATTGGTTTGGATTAATTAGATCAATTTCTAGACCAGATTAGAATGAGATAGGATTGGACTAGAATTGGGATTTTGTAGGCTTTGAAGTCTCCTGGATAAGATCAGTCTCTTGAGAAAGATTTAAGATTGTTTCCACAAGAGGTGTTTGTGCCATTCTATATCAGTTCTATAACCTTGTTCACACTATTTCCCTGCTTTTACCCAGTTTATTTCTGACTCAGATGTAATTTAAAAAATGTTCTGACTATGTCCCAAAGATGTTTTTTCATGAGGCAACTGGACTTTCTTGTTTTTTCTTTGAAGAGGTTTCACTTCTCATCCAAGAAGCTTCTTCAACTCTGACAGGATTGTGGGGAATGGAAGGATTTATATTCCTTGCCAACAGCTGGTCATTTGCATCCTCAATGAAGCACTTGGAGGTTTATCTGTATCCTCAAGGTCACCTGAGTAATGCTCCTGATTCCTGTAGTCTGCAATTTTTTGTCTGGAAATCCTTTCCTACTCTCACACCATCCAAAGGGTATTCATCCCAAATTGTATCGCTAAAGGTCTGTAAAGATTCTTAGTCATCCAGGTCCTGGTTGTCCCAAAGGTGCTTTTTTAGGAGACAACTGGACTTTCTTGTTTGTTTTTTATTTGAAGACCAGATGTCTGCAAGGAATATAAATTTTTTCATTCCCCACTACCCTGTCAGAACTAAAAAAGCTTCTTGGATGAGAAGTGAAACGCCTTCAAAGAAAAAAACAAGAAAGTCCAGTTGCCTCATGAAAAAACATCTTTTGGGACATAGCCTTGCCTTTGTGCCAGATCCTAACTCTTGTGAAAAAGCAAGATGGAGTGAAATTGGCAATATTCTGCAGATTTAACTCCTTTCTTCATCAGGGATCAATCTGTGTACACATTTTATTTTTTATTTCCCTTTATGCACTTTGTTGTTGAGGGATGCAGAATCTATGGCAGTTGGAAGGAACAGTAATTTTCTGTATTTGTTCTCATTGTTTCCAGTGACTGAAGTGAAGACAATGATCGTTCTCTTGCAAAATTATTTTTGAGATATTGGAAGAATTTAACCCCTAGCAGTTTGGAAATGTGCTGTCATTAAAAATACGGAAAGTGTCAACTCTTGTGCAGGACAGAAAATACAGGAAAGGTGATTCTGTCTAAATGGTAGAAGAATTTCCTAATGGTAAAAGCAGTGGAACCCTTAGAGGCGCTGGCCTCCTGTTCATAAGATAGATTCAGTATGTAATGTATTAAAGCATTTGATGGCTTCTAGACAATTCAGTCATTATTTCAGAGATATTGCTGTATCCAAACAGAAAAACCATGAGTAGGCAAAAAAAGCAGTGAGAGCAGGACTGATTTTTGACTTCCTACTGGCTTCCCCATTGAGTTTCTATGTGGGAAGCTGGCTGAGAGCATCAGAAATCTCCTCTCCTCTCCTTTTTCCCTCCACTTCCCTTCCTGGCAGGGAGGTAAGTGGCTCTACTGGGTAGTGGAGGGAACAAGGTATTGCAAAACTGACTTGGAAACTGTCATAGAACATTGAAAATGAAGATCACCTGACTGGAGCATCAGCCAAGCTGTGTAGCAGCAACCAATATACAGAAGAAGCCACAATGTCCCCAGATTTCATTTCCCGGATGAATCCTGGGTCCTGGATTTTGGACACGTTCTGTAAGTTATCCCATTTGAGCTACCTTGGTTCAAAAATGGTTGCCCTGTGATGCTCTTTCCTACCCAATTAAAGACCATGAGAAGAAGAATTTTAGCAGTATTTAGAACTTCTGAGATGCTGTAATTGAACAGAAATGGCCTCTTCCAACTCTTTAATTCCATAAATCTAACATAAAAGCATTTTATTCTGAGTGATTATTTCTCACTAAAGAAAAGTAGCTGTACAGGTGTTATGAGATTTTCATGCCATATAATCAGAAAGCTGTTGGAGACGCGTCATTTTGGGACAGAATTGACTGAGAGTACTTACAGTTAGAATGAGAAATCCAGACTAGGGGGGAAAAAAACAAGGCAATGGTAGCTAGTCTTTAATCAATCCCAATTTAGTGTTTCAGTGAGTTTGTTATTAATGTCTTGGGGGCAATAAAGTGGTCAAATTTCAAAGTGCAGAGAGTAGTGAGTGGTGCAAAATTCAAAAATATATTTCTATTATGGCTTAATGGGAGACAAGGGTGACTAAGTATCCATACAAGCAAGGGTAAAACTGGCAAAGATAATTTTATAAAATAGACTGTGCTGCATGGAAAGAATTTAGGAAAGAAATCTAGGAACCATTTTCCTCAGTGAAAACAACTTTTTACTATTTTCCCAGAGGTTATGGGCATTGAATTTATATCCATATGCTTCAGTTGTCATCTATGTAAAATGATTGAGCTAAAAATTAAGTGTAAGATTGTGATTGGCTCAAAGCTTGTTTTCTCTCACTATTTATTTTGCATTTCTTAATTAAATATTATTCATTCCAGTATACATGTCAATGTACCATATTTTCAATAAAACAGCTATGGCTTGTTTTTCAAAGCAGAGCGTTTAAATCCTATTATTCAGATTATTGTAGATATCCATGTTAGTCTGTATTTACATTTACAAACTCTTCTGTCACAGACTCCAAGCAGCTTTCAGTAAAATAATATTAGTAGAATAACAACCAATTATTATCAAACCAGTAGATGAATTATCAAGTACATCAGAAAAAATATTACAATTTAACACAAACCCTCTTACAAAAACTCATCTAGATCTTGGATATTACAACTTTCATTTCACAGTAAGTCAGTGAACGCAGCATTTTAACAGCTGTCCTGAATATAAACAGAAAAGGTTTGACATGCTGTGCGCGCCACACACACACACACACACACACACACATAAACACACACACACACACACACACACACACACACACACACAGAGAGAGAGAGAGAGAGAGAGAGAGAGAGAGAGCGCTTGGGGACTGTTATCCAGAGAAACAAGAGGTTGAAGGAGAGGTTCTTCTCCCCAAGCCTGGCACCAAGTTGTTCCCATATCGAGTTAGCTGGTGTGACATGTTTCATACCAACCCATCCACACCCATCCATGCACCCAGCTGGTCCTGCCCACCTGGCCATACCCACCCATCCAGGCCCATCATCCATCCATGCTTACCTGACCACTGTGAGTTGTCCTAGATCCCAAGTAATATACCCCAAAATAAACTGGCAGCCAGTACAGCTCTTACAATAAAAGTGTAGGATAGCTATCAACCTTTAGCAAGGAAACTCTTGCATTTTAAAACACATGTAGTTTTCAAGTAGCCTCCAGGGCCATCCTATGTAGATGGATGAATTTTCATCAAATAGATATATTTTAAATATTCTGAGGTCCTACTATCATTGAATCTGAGATAAGGTAAATAGGTCAAGAAAAGTTCTCAGCAAGGTTTGGCAGGAATAATGTATTTGGAATTGTCTACTGAATAAGTTTCTCGATTATTTAGAGTCCAAAAAATTTGTTGGGTTTTTCTGTTGAGTTTTAGCTGGGGTAGGGTGGGAGTTTCCTCTTCAATCCTCTTCTGATTCCCCCAGAGGTCTGGTGGGGAAATGAGAAACTGGTTTGTAATGAAGGGTGTATTTATGTATGCTTTTATACAGGATTTCTAATTTAGTAAAAATATAATTAAAGCTGCCAAAGATAGACATTTACAAAATTATTTATAAAGGTATAAATTTTGTCAACAAGAAGAGCTGTGGTAGTACAGTGGGTAGAATGAAATATTGCAAGCTAATTCTGCTCACAGTCTAGAGTTCGATTCTGACCGGCTCAAGATGGTCTCAGCCTTCCATCCTTCCGAAGTCGGTAAAATAAGGACCCAGATTGTTGGGGGCAGGGGCAATATGCTAGCATTTGTAAATTGCTCAGAGAGTGCTGTAAAGGTATGGCGAGTATATATAAGTCAAAGTGCTTTTACTATAGTGCTATTTTGCATAGCAAGGAGGGGAAAGAAAGAATATTTCATTCCATCTCCCACAATATGCAGGCAATTGATTGGCAATAGTTACCAGCAAGACAAACACCTGATTTGGATGTTTTCTTTCACATGTTTACTGCATCATGATCAGGAGAACAGGACTATGTATATACTCAGTGGCCTTATCGTCACATCCCTTATTGGTATCCTCTTAACTATGCACTATGGTACACAGTTTTTCCCAGCTGAGAATTACACAAGCTTCTCAAAGTAGACTTCTCAATAGGCTAATAAATATAGGGTTGTTTATGGCAATTAGGTATAGTTAGTGGCTTATGGAAATTTAGGTTCATCGAAATTCAGATGACTAATTGCTAGATTTTTCCTTCTTGTGCATTAGATGCAAATGTATGTACTTTATTTACATAATGTTACTATAATTTTAGAAATATTAGTGAATCATTCATTTGTTCAATCAACCAAATCAACAATCAAGATAATTGTAGAAGTGATAAACTACCTGAGTAAATAAAACCAAAACATTTCAATATTAGTTCTAATTGAGACTCTCAAGGGATAATTTTCTGTACACACCAATTGACAAAAAGGACTTCCTTTTTTTGAATATAATGTCTCAGATAAAGAAGATAAGATATTTCAAATGTTCCTAAAATATTTGACACTCCTGTCCCCACCATTTACATCCCTAAAAATGTCATCATTTTGAATTAGGACAGAAATGAACACACAGGCAGTAAATTTTCAACAAATATTCAATAAAAGTTGATATGCTAATTATTTCCTCTTTTTCCCCCCCCATGCAACTTAAGGCTAGAATTTACCTGGAGGAAAATTTCATTGAAACAATTGAATCTTATTTCTGAGTAAATACCTATAGCAGTGGGCCCCAACCAGTGGTGAGATTAAACTTTTTTTTACTACCGGGCCATGCAAATGAGTGAAGCCCCATCCATACATGCATGGGATCCAGGCACGCCCTCTCAGTCCACAGAAAAACCAGTCTCCATGGAAGCAGCTCAAAAGATTGGGACCACTCAATAGGATTACATTGTAAGATTAGTGAGTTAAAACAGTTGTGCAAACAATGCCAAAATTACCAAGTAGTTTTGTAATTCCAAAAAAGCAATTCAAAATAAATATTTGATCCAAGAAAAAAAAAGGAACATGTATGCTTTATGTGTGGTGAAGATTTTGAATTTCATAGGAAGCCTTGAGTTAATTGTGCTGTTTTGGGAATATACTACTATTCCCTCAATGGGAAATGGTATTACTTTTATGGAAATCTATTTCCATTCAAGAAATCACCACTTACCAGGACACATTGATGATGCCAAGCCAACTGCCTATGATACATAGGCATTGCCCACAGTTTGCAGTAGAGAAGTTCAGTTTGGTTTCTCTTAGCCTTTTACCATATCAACCGATACAGAAGGCTTTTTTAAAGCTTTCTACCTTAGCACCACAGAATAAGGCCAACAGGACTATCAAAGCAGATTGAAGCAAAACAACCTGATCACTTAACTTTGTCTTTAGAAATGAGGGGATTTTTTTTCTTTTGCAAAGCAGCATCAAAGGAAAGGCTCCTTCAGAACTTCATCAAAGTGAAATATCTCTCCAAAGCTTTGTAAAAAAACTTAAGCAGAATACCAAGCAAATCTTTCCATACCCAGGTCAGACATGACTTTCCGGATTGGAGCATTGCATCTAAAATGGATTAACTTCTAGGAGCTATTTTTGAAGAGTCTCTGGAATCCGCTACGGGTCCAGAATGCAGTTATGAGACTGTTGATGGATATTCACAAGGCTGTGTCTTTCAGGGCATAAATCAAACCATTGGTGATAATTTTTAAAGCCTTAAAGGATTTAATTATAGGATATTTCTGGAATCATCTTCTCCCATACTATTTTTCCAATTTTCTTAGGATATGATGGGGAGGCATTTTTTTTTAAATTTCAGTTGTTATCAAGACACAGTTACTTGAGGTCTTTCTCAGTAGTTGCAGTTCAATTCTAAACTCCATATCTGGGGAGGCCAGATTAATATTTTCTCTGCTGATACTGTATATTACCAATAGCTGATGTCCTTCCATTTTAGCAAGCTATTGTCTTTCCATAGATAAGTTGCTTTCTCTTCTTTTTTTCCTTCTTTACAATGTATATCAAATATTTTTACAATTGTGTCTGGCACTATCTTTTTAAAAATCTTTGTTGGAAAATCATTTTGTTATTAATTCTATGTTTTCAGCTGCTTTGAACATTGGATCAATATTAAAAGAACAGAACACTTACACACATAAATAACAGAAAACCTAAGGAACAATTTATTTAACTAACTATACAAGTCAGCAAAGCTGTAAGGTTGGAAATGCCATAGAGGAAAAAACATTTTAAACCATATACTTTTGAATAGCCTGATCAATACTTTTATTCCTTGCTCGCTTTAAATACGTATAGTCAAGCTAAGAATTTCTATATATGCATGCATCACACCTTTTGTTTCTTTAATGAAGTTTGACAATTTGTGACAGGAGAGAAAGGAAATTCATTATATTTAGTAATAGAAAACCCATTTCTCATTTCCCCCACCCCTCTAGAGCCTAGCTGCTACAACGAAATTGCCTAAACCACTAGATCACAATTCCTTTATAGGAATTTATAGTTCTTAAGGTCACTCTCCAGGGTCTTCAATTGCTTCATGTTCAAAACTTGGCACCTGGTAATTTGCAGACCAAGGAAAGAAGGAAACTATCTTTTCTTCTAAGATGAAGATTTTTTTTTTATTTGGTCCAGGAAGAAATAAATCTGTCAGGAGGGGAAAATATTAAAATTAAGAAGCTTGACTAATAATCAGAGAGTGTCATGATCAATTTTGTTCAGCAATAGCCACAGGGGAAAGCTATAGCTTTTCTATAGAACTTTCCATCACATGCTAGACAACTGTCCATGTGAGAGAAATTGGAATTTTATTTCAATAATATGTGTGGTTGAGGTCAATTCTTTTGTAATATGGCCCAACAGCAAGAAGAATTTCTTTAAGGCCTAACTTAATATGCAGCCTGTTTCTGACATCATGGGACATTTCAGCAGAAAAGCTGTAAGAATGTTGTGCCAATTACAATAAATAGTAATTTATCACAATGCTGTAGCAGCAATTTATCAATGGTGGTATTTCACCCCAAATTCTACAGTTCTGTCTGATATCATTCAGATGACTAACATACCTAAATAGGTCAGATGGAACATTTGAACATCTTCTTTTTAAATGTCAATTGTTTTGCTATTTAAAGTGTGTTTCTAAAAGGGTTTTCAGGCAGTTTTAATATGGCACCCTTCCCATATATTGCTAAGCCACAATATGTTTTTTGTTAATTTGTTTTTTGTTTTTTACTTAGCATGAAAGAGAAGAGATTATAATTACTAATTGTTTTTCCCCTCATGAACAATTGTATGAGGGCTTTCTGATAGATTGAGCAGCAAAAGAATGAACAGAACAAAACAAATAATTGCAGACAATGGCAACTCTTTTTTATGTCTTACTTTCAGAAACTTATATGGCTCTTTCGAATTTCTCTTAATTGCATTTTTAAGTTTGTTGATGATACAAATGTTTCTCTCCTGTTTTGCTTCCTCTCATTTTTCTAAAGCTTTTCAGGCTTCCTTTATTGCTTAGTCTGACAAGGTTCAACCTGCTCGCCTTCCCCTGGGAAGCGTGAGAAAATGTTAAAGAGATGATTGTAGGATGAAAGAGTGGACATTCACAGTATTCATCTGCTAACTTAATAAGGATAAGAAAACCTTACGGCTATAGTTTAGCAAACATTTTCCCCTTTGAAAGATACTGCAAAATCAAATTCTCTTTCATCAAACTGAATGAGATTGATAGAAAAAATACAGTATCATTTTTCTGCATGGCAGTAGCTTATACCATCATGACAAGTGCACACCAATCATCATATGCCCTTCTAATTACCTTTTACTTCTGGGGCCTTAGGATAGATTACTTCCTATCCCATCCCTTTATTGCATCCACAAGATCTTTATACAATGCAATAGTTCTATAGTAGCACAAAGCAGATCTTGCCAAGTCTCATTTTATCTTGTATTCTCCCACAGCTTTATTAAAACTATTTATTAAGGCAAGATTAATAGCAAAGCAGAATTATATAGTAGTAGAAACATATATGGGAAATAGGGATTTTGCTTTCAGGAGCACTGGTGTTTATTTATATACAATTTAATGTTGAAGAGTTACTCAGTGATTTATTAAAGAATAAAAATATAGATACCAGAAAAAGACAAATACTATTATATGGATGTTGTTTATATTTTCTGAAATTCATGGAAGATATATGACTAGCCATCTCCCCACCAAAAAAAACACCCAGTTTCATCACAGTTCTCTTTAATATATAATATATTTAAATGAGCAATTCTTAGCATTCCTTTTATTTCTACAGCTTTTCCAAATGTATTTTAGGAATTCTTTAACACACATGAAGAAATAAGGCATAAGCTTGGCATACTCTGAACTTACAAAGATTGCTTTCTAACATATGTTAATACAATTCAGTATAATGTATACTTTATATTACCTGTTGCCCTGAAATATTCAAAAGATCATGGTGGGGCTGGTCCTGGAAATGTAAGGTAAGTTGGGAAGAAGATCTAAAGCTCATCTGGGCAAGTCCTTCCCTCTCCAGCACCTCCTCACATCCCACGGAGAAGCTATGTAGTGAATGTCACAAAGGTGCTTTTTTCAAAAGGCAGCTGGACTTTCTTGTTTCTTTTTTTCTTTTGAAAACATTTTGCTTCTCATCCAAGAAGCTTCTTCAGTTCGGAAGTTCAGTTCGGAAGAAGCTTCTTGGATAAGAAGCAAAATGTTTCCAAGTGGGGAAAAAAATGAAGAAAGCATCTTTGGGACAACCACCATGACCTGAATGATTGAGAACCTCCATAGACATACATAGTAAATCTGAATCTCTTCTGTTCCAGCCAATATATCAGAAGAGATTCATATTCACTACAGATTTTCTCCACAGGGAAGGAGGGAATGTGATTCCTTTCTTTCAGTGAACCTCCTACACTTATCTATGGAGATTCTCAGTCATCAAAGTCATGGTTGTCCCAAAGGTGCTTTTTCAAGAGGCAACTGGACTTTCTGGGCGTTTTTTTTTTTTTTTTTTTGAAGATGTTTCGCTTCTCATCCAAGAAGTTTCTTCAGCTCATGAGAAGCGAAACTTCTTCAAAGAAAAACCAGAAAGTCCAGTTGCCTCTTCAAAAAGCACCTTTGGGACTCCTACACTTATCTTTTCACCAGATGCAAGTAATGATCCTGAGGGGGAAATAAGATGGATAAGAATGCTACTTTTTCCAAGTCAAAGTGCTTTGTGATCATTTAAGAGCAAACATATTTACGAGCACTAGATGTCCTTCTCTTCCAGCTTTTGTTCAAGTTTGTCTTCTTAACAAAATAGAAATATAGTTGATAAAACCTCATCTCAATCTATATGCACATCAATCTTCCTTTGCATAATATCGAAGTATTTCATAAAGAAAATGGCTCCAGTCCTTTTCATTTCTGTCTTTACAAAGCAACACACGCTTAGAGTCTTAAATATTTGAAATATATCTGACTTAACTGTGGTACTTTCTTCCCAAAGGAAGTTTTTCTTTATATGCTATCATGCACATGAAGTATTTCATCACTGCTACATTTATGCAGGCATCTGGAATAGCCTTCTGCTATTTACCACCCTTTTGCTTGGCAATTACTTCTTACCACAGATGACCAGTGGAGGAGCAATTTGCATTTCTTATTTAAAAGGACCACAGGTGGAATAGAAGAGACTATATTGCTAGAAAGAAACATTTTCTTTTTGAAATGTTGCCATCCACACAAATTCACAGGCAATTGTCCTCCTGGAGGCTGATCTTCACCTGCTGCTCTCCATTCTAAGCCATCAAAGTGCCAGTTAAAAACCTCATGCCCAATTTTCATGAAGCCTGCTTTAAAAGTGGATATGAAACAACTCCAAGTTCCAAAACTTCCCCTAAAACCAGAACCTCAAGCCTATATATTTTGTGGGGGAACAAAATACAATGCTTTATTAGGAGAGCAAAATGTGATTCATTTTTAGTGGTCTAATTCATCATACTGCTATGCTCACCCCATTTCTCCCAATTCCCACCGACCACTTTCAGGTTCAGAATGTACTTAATCTGTGTCATCTATACATGGAAGAAAATAGTGTTCGGATAATTTTCTTATTTCTTCTATAAGTGTGGGAGATTCCATAAATTGGGAGTTTTTCTTGATTGTGCAATTAATGGTGGCATCCAGGATACCACTGGTTTCATTTCATCATGTCTCTGTTTTGCAAGATGAGAAATGGTATTATGTTTTTGTCAAGGAATATTTTCTGATGTGCTTGTTGATTTTGTGGTCTGGATTATGCTCTCTTTCAGTTTTAGGGTTGACAGTTGGCCCAAAAAATTCATCCCCATAACATGTGCTTTCCACAGATTCAGAAGTGACAGATATTGTCTACACCACCTTGCAAAGCTTTCTGAAGCACATGTCTCATAGTTTTTAATGTCCATTTAGACTGGAAATAACCCAGGGTTGAGCGCCTCTCACTAATTTCCCCCAATCAAAAGCAAATTACATCATTGTTTTACTGGAAAACAAATGGTACATGATTGACAACTATCTCATTTGGAATGCTATGGTGTGCAAATATTGCCTTTAGGCTAGCAACAACAGTAACGATAAATTTTAGCCTACAATTATGAGATGGTTGTAGTATAATTTTCTCATAAACATATATTTTTTTCAGTCAAAAAGTTAAGAGGTCAACAAGGATGGAGTTCACACTTATCTATTTCTACCTTACCTTTTGTTGACCTCTTTTTCAATAGTATTTTATTTTTCCAAGCATCAGGCAATGATTCTTGTTTTTGCTCATGTGTCCAACATATTTAAACATCAGCTTCATTATTAGTGCTTCAAGAAATCTGATTTTACTTCTTCTAGTATTGAATGATTCCCCCCCCCCACTTGTTGCAATAAAATATATTCTTAGACATTCAAAGGTATCAAGTTTGTATCAAGTTTTCTTTATCAAGCTTCACAGCCTTATTTGACAATTGGACAAAGTTATACAAGATAAATAAAACCAAAACTTGGCTAGTATATATTCTACAACAAAATAATTTCTCTAGCTATAATTACCTGCCTTGAAGTAGAAAAGTTAGGCACCACCTCACCAGCAACTTCATCCTTTGTGTCCAATAATGAGGTTTTTGGTAGCATCCTATTTGCTGAAAGTTTTTTTTTTCTGCTTCATCCTAGCAATCTCCTGGGTGCTGGCACTCACAGTAGGTTTTCCTACAGTCTTTTGTCCTCCTTGGTTCTTTGTCACTCTTTCTCTCTCTCAAAAAAAATATGGGATTAATTGAAAAAGACTTGGAAAAAAATTGGAACTCTGATCTTATATATGTTGATAGCAGCAAGACTACTTTATGCACAAAGATGGAAGGACATTTTGATTCCCACCATGGACAAATGGCTGCAAAAGTTGATGGAGTTAGCAGAGATGGCTAAATTGATCATTTTGATCAAAGAAAAGAATATAAGTAATTTTGTTTCTATTTGGAAACTACTTCTGAACTTTGTGCTTGAGGTGGGGGGGAAATGAAACTTTGATTTTGGGTTTTACTGATTAGATTGATCTGTTGTTATAGAAACGGCTAGTTTATACTATTATGGAAAAGTTAAAAAATGAAGTTCAATGTTAATGTCTTATTCTACTGCAACAGAGGGAATCAGAAGTCAATTTTTACTTCCTTTCCCTCCTTCTCCACACTTCTCTCTTCCCCTTCCCCTCCACTCTGTTTCCTCCTACTCACTTTTGTATTTTTGTATTTTATACTATGAACTAATAAAAACAACAATCTAAAATAATAATAGAAAAGACTGGATTCACTAGAAATTCTTTTGAATAATATAAAAACTGTCTACATCAATTCATATTTGAGTTTGGGATTAAAATTTATCTACCAATAATTTATTAAAAGACACAACTATTTGAATCTAGTGGAAGACATCTTAATCTACAGAAATCCCTTTTCTGATGAACTGGGATTAAACTAACTTGGACAGGATAAAGAGTAATGGAACTGGTTTTATGACTTGCAGCGACTGGTGCATTATGACAGCCCTTTTTCATGATGAAAAGATAAATACTGTGGCACCTCTTAACAGTACTAATATACTTAAATCTAGGCAAAGAGCAAAGTCTCTCTCTTTCTGTCTTTTATACCCCCCCTCCTCCTCCTCTTCCTCCTCCTCCTCTTCCTCGCCATTTTCTATCCACTGCAGGATGAAGGTCTCTTTGGCATGTTTCCAACCAACACAATTCTGAGCTTTCTATTTGCCAGTTGAGCCCACAATACTTGCTGATGTCATTGATCCATCTTGTTTTAGGTGTCTTTCACATGGACATTTTTTGTCAAGTGGGATCCATTCTATGACTTCCTTGGTCCACCTGCCATCAGTTCTTCTTACTATGGGACTAGCCCATTTCCATTTCAGTTCTTTAACTCCTTTGATGATACTGTGCTTTTGTTCATTCTGTAACCTAATGTCTTCTCTAAGACAAGATAGAAAGACCCACATGTGGATTAGAGAACAAACTAAAGTGTCTTTTGTGTAGCCGTCAGTAAATTCAAATGAAATAAGGCCAACCTCAAACTTGCTCCTTTACAGCTTATGGTGGGTATAGAAATGCTCTTGACTGTTTTCTTTAAATAGCAATTGGTTAAGAGAAAATTGGAGAGTCCTGTTTATACAAGAGAAAGAGTTTGTTATAGGCATAAAGCCAGTATATTAATTCAGATGGAAATGGCTAGACATCCATCTGATATGTGTCTATGTTCATATGGAGGAACACACATTCATACGCATGCATCCTGAAATAGGAAAAAGGAGATGTTCCAGACTATAAAACTAGCCTTTTTAATGCATTTGGTGTAATGTTGAAAGAATACAACGTTACTGAATGAACAGTCTTAAAGGAATTATGGGAAATGAATTAACAGCTACACCACAGGTGGTATTGCTAAACAACTAAACAAATTTTAAAGAATAATAAAATTGGATTGAGATTTGTAAACTACAAATAGCTAAAAGAATGATTATATTGAAATATTGGAATGGATGAAGAACACCATGTAATGGAGTGATAATGTTCAGTCTAATAGCTATTACTGAAACACTGTACAGCAGTAACTAACTTTGTGGATTACAAGAAGAAAATGTTAATCCACCTGAAAAAATGATAGTGCAGTGATTTGAATTTTTACTTAGCAATCCCACAGTGAGATTTATTTATAAATTTATTTACATGGGAATAAATTATTTATTAAATTCAGTGGGATTTAATTCTGTGTAAACATATACAGGATTGCAGTATATTTCACATATTATTATTAATGCTGTAAAATTCAACATTTCAAAATAATTTGCATCTTTATAATATTCATGGTTTGAAGTTATATTGTTTTTAATATTTAAGCATAAAACTTAAAAGCTGTTGACGCCTGCAATATAAATGTATATAAAAAGCAGAGCCACATTTCTACAGTTTGTGCAGAATGTTGGTGCCCATCCTATAAACTCAAATATTGTAGAAAATGATGGATTAAGACTGGTTTTTCCATGACCACAACCAGTTTTTGTTTAAGAAGTAGATCAGAGACATTATTCATTTAAGTTCTTGGTGCTCTCTGACCTTGATTGGTTTTTTACAGACTTTTCATTACCCTAACTAGGTAACATCATCAATGCTAGTCACTACTACTAATAATGTTACCTAGATTGGATAACTAAACCTCTGCAAGAAAACCACCAAGGTCAGAGAGCACCAAGGACCCCTCATTTCAACCCTTTATTGGCCATTTAATTTCCTTCACATTGGAGAAAGAGAGTAGGGTAATGTTCTGAATCAACATTAAGAGTTGTAAATCTAATCTTACGAAGCTTCTCCTTCAGAAATATCAAATTGCTAACTAGAGCATACAAAACTTTTGGTAGACCAATACTCAAATATAGCTCTTCAGTCTGGAATCCACACTGTATATAGGACATTAATACAATTGAGCAAGTCCAGAAGTATTTCTCTAGAAGAGTATTACACTCCTCTGCTCACAACAGAATAACCTATATCACCAGGCTTGAGATTTTGGGCTTGGACAACCTTGAACTACGCCACCTATGGTTAGACTTAAGTGTAGCACACAAAATTATCTGCTACAATGTCTTACCAGTCAATGACTACTTCAGCTTCAACCACAACAATACATGAGCTCACAACAGATACAAACTCAATGTAAACCGCTTCAAACTTGACTGCAGAAAGTATGACTTCAGCAACAGTGTGGTCAATGCCTGGAATGCACTACTTGACTCTGTTGTTACATCCTCTAACCCCCACTCCTTTAACCTCAAACTATCCACTATTGACCTCAGCCCATTCCTAAGAGGTCTCTAAGGGGTGTGCATAAGTGCACAATCGTGCCTACCGTCCCAATAAATTGTCCCCATTTATTTGTACCTATTTCCTGTATTCTTGCTCATGTTTATACTTATACCTATTATCTTGTGAGCTATTGACAAATAAAATAAATAAATAAACAAAACTTCCTGCTGTATCATCCGTTGACTTTCTACAGAACAAGGGCCTCTGATGGGTACATTTGAGAGAATGTTATAGATATTCTTCCACAAAATACTCATTAAGTAGGAAGCAGTCAACCAGAAAGCAACTTGAGGAAATGCTCTCCACCAAAATTTCTAGCTTCCCAGATGTACCATCTCTATCATCTCTGAGAATGCTCTTAAAATACTCAGTACTAGACATCCGCCATTCATTTTGTTAGGGAGCCCAACAGTATCATTGAAAATTTGCTTGAGGTTAGAGTTTTACTCTGATCCATGAAAAACCCATTGTGGCTGTTGTTATTTTACAGTATATTTAAAAAATAAAATGAAGAGGAACAGGTAGCCTGGCACCATTGGGAAGCACAAAAGGCTGCATAGAGAAATAAAAAAGGCAACTACGTCCCTTCTTTTTTCATTGTTAGCCATCCTAATTGCTATTCTGGACCCAAAGTTATATTTTCCAGATTGGTACCATGTACTGATGGGATGGGTATAAGTTTGGCACCTACTGGATCATTACTGGGAAGATGGCACAAAGTTTTGGAAGAACAGTCTATTGATAATAATAGATAATAATAATAATGTTTCTACATTGCTTGCAAATGCTAATTCTGGGGAAATTTTGAGAAAGGCCCAATTGCCCAAGAATTTGTATTAGGAATTTCTACAATTTAATTTGAAAAGCTTTGAAGAAATGGGATGTTCTCTCCTCTTCTGAAAACCTTCTACAAAAAAACTTGGTGTCTGATTATATATGCATTAAATGTATTTTCCCTTCTCTCCTCTTAAACTGAATTGTTCAAAGCAGGTTGCAAAATATAAAAACAGATCCAAAAGTCACAATCATTTTTTTTTATTTAAACGTAATTGCAATAAGTAAAAGGAAAATAAAAAAATACCTCCATAATAATCAGTGAATGAAATTACAGTGAAATGCTATGCATTTCTGCTGAAAAATAAGGTAAATGTATATAAGATTGTAGCCTTAAGTAAGAACTTAAGATGCTTGTTTAATAAGAAATATGTAGCATGAAATAAATCAAGAAGAAAATCACCTAACCTCTTAAAGTATTATTGCTTCACATTTCATATAAATAACATTAGTAAAATTTTGATTTTGGGAGAGAAAATAAAATCTAAAAAAATAAATAAAATCTAGATGGACAGTAATAGTAGCAACAGCATAATCAGATCTATTAAGAAAATGCTTTTTAACCTTTATTCTTAACATAAATCATGAGGCTCATTTTTCACGGTCTCCTTTCTATAGAATTCAATTAAAGGTCAGATTTCTAATAGGGAACCTAATTATTAATGTATTACCATTTTTAAATTATTAATGAGTGAACATATTTGCATAATGGATAAAGAAAATGCCCAATGACAACTTTTGTACCATATGAAGAACTTTCATATATGTTTAATCAATGTCTTTTTAATATTGTCAGATAATCTGTCTTTTAATCATTCTGTCAATACTCCAAAGATATATCTAAGATATATTTAAAATTAGCATTGTCATTCATCAGTGGGAAAATATTAATCTTTGTGATGGTAAGCCAAATGAAACCGTTTATCCAACACTTTGGAATTTTGAAAACAGAGAACATACTCCCAAATTTAGACTGTAAAAATAAAACAGAGAGAAAGAAATTTGTTTAACCTCTATCACACACTTTTGAAAGTATTCTCTATTTCAATAGGTTTTAGAAGCTTACTGTTTTTCAAAGCCCCCCAAAAAACGAATCCAGAGGAAAATATGTATCATCTTTATGCAGTGGTATGATACTGAATGTTTCAGGCATGAACAACCAAGGCTTGCATATGTAAAGTTCAAACTGACTACTTCATTGTTTTCTGCCTGTTATACAGGAATCACGCCAGACTAGCGGCTTTCACATGGGAACTATTAAAGAAGGCTCGAAGGCATTCAGGGAGGGTCAGACCTAACTAACCCATTGTGTTTATTTAGAGAGCCTATGCTAAATCTGCACATGAGCTCCTCCTCCCAACCAAGATGGTTGTTCTCCAATTGAATGTCAATGATGTCTCAGGACCCTCCAGGAAATCAAAAAGCAGCTTGGGCTTCATAGTTCTGGGCCTATCATCTAGCAAAGCTCTTTAGTAGTCCTGATTATTATCTTCATTTTTTATTATTATTTTTCTTTTCCAGCCTGTCTTTCTAGCTGTGACTAATGAATTCTATAAATGGTAGTTTTCAAGACAGCATATCATGTAATAAAAACCCCAATTAAAACTCAGTTCCATCCTACAAACAACACTATTTAAATCTGTATAGGAACTTTCTCTTCAGAATATGGTTTGTTCTGTTCTAGCCTGGCTTTTGACTGCCTCAGGAAAACCCCACAGGTTTCAAGGATTTGTTAAACATGCAAAAGCTTGAAGTAGATATGATGCAGCCATTTTCAGCCTCTTATATGTTCAGAGGAACATATTTCTATAACTACCATGCCCTTCAAAATAATATTGGTCATTTTGTTCACATTACAAGACTGCAACTTCACCTACATTAAGTCTATTAGATATCCTGGTTCCACAAAAGTTTCTCTTTCTGCTCCTTCCATTATTTTACATATGACTAGATTTTAATGACAAATGTCTGTACACTGAAATTCTAATCAGAAACCTCCGCACATGCAAATATACTCAGTTTTTAATGTAAAATACATGCAAAGAAAAATGTATTTTTTAAAAAAAGAATATGGCCTCCTATTTAAGGCGCAGTGAATGAGGCTGTTTAAAAGCAAATGCATTGCCTTGTTTAATAATCTACAATAGGAATGTGATTTTCATCTTAGTAGTGTTTCATAATATCATAAATGTATGTATGTGTGAATCAAATCAAATGTTTATTGCAGTCACAGACCAGCATAAAGAAGGTGGAGTCCTTAAACAACATAAAGGATACATTAAGAATATAAACAAAAATCTAAAAAAAATGTGGAAAGCCAAAAGATATAAAATATATGAATGTACATGTGGGTAAAGTGAAAACTTAAATGCAGTTTAGCAATTTATGCCAATAATTGTTCCAGTGTTTAGTTTTATCAGTTTATTCTTACTTATTTCACACCAACAAATACAAGCTGTGTGGCTCTCACCCACCCATATCTTTTATCAGTCCATTCCAACCATTAGCTAGTGAGTAATACTCTGGCTGGAAGCCACTGGGAAGATTTTGTTTTGCGGTTATTGTTACCACAAACCACAGTATGACTAAATGCCAAGGTCTAGTTATAGGCCAAGGTCAGACAAGGAGAACTTATTGTCTTACAAAGAAGGTAAATGCCAAGGAGCAGTTACAAAGTATTCTAGATAACACATTTAGTAAAATTAAGAAAAAATAAATAAATTAGAATTATAGCTTCTGCGTGCCTTCAAATTTCAATAGTAACAGGTTGCAATGTATTCTGGTTCTTTTCATATAAATACACAAACACATATATGAGATGAAAACAGAGGACATTTGTGTGATGCTCTCCTTAGGACATTAGTTTGATGCCACTTGTGAATGATGTATTCATCTAGTAAGGACCACTTATGAGATAGGATTGATGACGGAAGTGGATCTATCACTTTATCATGCCAGTCTAGGCTAACTCCATCATATTGTCTCTTTCTCAGCATGGCTTCCATAACTAAATATGGAAAAAGCAATCATCTTTGTTTTCAACATCATACTTGAACTGGAGAAGTCCTTTCAAGTATTGCACAGAGTACAAGGATGGCTACCATGATAAAAAAAATCACAGCTCAAACAGGGTCCCAGAAGAACCCGATTTTTAGGAAAAATACACCCATAAGGAGTTGCCAAACTATACTTTCCAGGTTGCTTCACAAATACCCAATTTAATCCAATACTTTCACACTCTGCTCACTTTGGCACAAGAACAACTCGTTAACCATTCTTAAGGACAGAAAAGCATCCTCAATCCAACCCAAACCCATAGTGAAGGCAACTTCAAACAATATTTTCTTATTTCACATCAAAGTAATGTTTTCTAACTTCTGCCAACATAGGCAGTGGTGGTCTGTTTTCTGCTTTTCATTTTCATACAAGCAAGTATCTAGTTCCAGCTGACAATTAATGCCCTCTCTCCAATATCAGTAGTTGTGACACTCCACAGCCATTTTGTACTGAAGTGCTTCTTTTGCTTTAATTACTACAAAGTCAAGATATAAAAAAAAGGATGAAATTATTTTTTTTCTTTTTTATTTTCTTACCGCTTGTATCTCCAAAGCACCTGAGAGAAAGACAAGAAGCAATGGATGGAAACTAATCAAGGAGAAAAGCAACCTAGAACTAAGAAAAAATTTCCTGACAATTAGAAAAATTAATCAGTAGAACAACTTGCCTCCAAAAGTTGTGAATGCCCATCACTCTTAAAAAAGAGATTAGACAACCATTTGTCTGAAATGTTTCCTGCCTGATCAGAAGACTTCAAAGTCCCTTCCAACTCTATTATTCTGTTCTGTTCTGTCTCCACCAATGTCACCTCTTAATCCAACTAACAAAAATAATGATAAAGCTATGGTCTGTTTCTTCTTTCCTTTCTTCTGTATATGTGCCAGATAAGAATCTGTTAAATAGGAAAAAAGTCAGTTGTTGTGGAAGGGGCGGGGTTGTACAAAGCTCTATCAATGGGTCCAGTGACCTCCAAGTCTCACCCATAGAGATCAAAATGACTAATGCTTGCTTGCCCAGCATGGGTGGGAAGAGGTAAAGAAGTAAGAAGATCCAATAGTTGGTAGCAACCTCTGTCTATGCAAGACATCTAGCTAGCAACATCGCCATATCTGAAAAATGACTTGAAATCTGGATAAGAATTGTGTAAGCTGACATCATTTCATATTGGTGTCAGCCTGGGAGATATGCAGGTTTAGGCTGCTATGGGCCACTGAAAGACATCTGAACGGGCCACTGAAAGGCATCTAACTGGCTTTGGAGTTGGTCCAAAAGATAGCATCATGGAAAAAATTCATTTAGCTGGGAATTGGAAATCTGAATACTTTTTTACTTCATTATGTTTAGATTTTATTCTTGCCTTGATGTTCTAATGAACACGTGAGAACTAACCTGTGAGCCTGACCCCCAGGGGTGGGATTCTACCAGTTCTATCCACTTCTGTCGAACCAGTTGCTCTGAAAAGCAGCAAACAGAGAGCATACATAGAACCAGTTCTATGTTTGCTGCTGTTTTGGCCCACCCACCCGCCTGGGCTCTTAGCTGACTTTTATTTCCTGCGTTTTCAACCGCAGCTGCTTTGCACGACACAGCTGCGGTTGAAAAAGCAGGAAAAAAAGATTTTTCAACCACTGCGCACCTGCGCGCAGCACTGCTCAGCTGTCCAGGCAGCTAGATGATGATGATATAGACGTGCACAGCAAAATGTAAAATCACCGAACCGGTAGGTAGTTACACCGGTCAGATCCCACCCCTGCTGACCTCTGTGTCTGGACCTTTTATATTCAGGCTACAAAGAAGAAGACCCTGACATGACAACCTCTCTGGCACCTTACTACATAAAAGTAAACAGAGAGAGGTATGACACATGAATGTCAAATTTCAAACTGTTGTTGTTGTTCAGTCACTAAGTTGTGTCTGACTCTTCTTGACCCCATGAACCATAGCATGCTGTGCAGGAGACACCCTATACCATTTCAATATCTTCTTAAAAACCTCCAGTGATGAAGTACCCACAACTTCTGAAGGCAAGCTGTTCCGCTGGTTAATTGTTCTCACTGTTAGGAAGTTTCTCCTAAATTCCAATGCTTCTCTCCTTGATATTATGATGCAAGCAACCTAAGGATTCTATTGTCACTGTGGTTTTACTTTTAATGAACATTTCAGTGCTAAAGAAGTATCTCACAACATTAATGCGCTGCCAAATGCAGCAGGATTAGCATGATAAAGATTCTCTCAAACCACCTCTAGCCTAAAAGCAGTCTTATTGTCAAGTCTTCTCAAAGAGATACTAATTTCAAATTGTGAACAAAGTAATAATGGCAAGGACAAGCGGTAAATGAAAAGTGTACCTGCAACCACAAAACAAGATACAGCTGATGTTATCTCAGTGTGGAATCCACGCCACCTTGTTAAAATAGCTTAGTAAACACATCCCCCTTGAAAAGGATGTTTTATTCATAATGATAAAGATCTGCTTTATTTTCTTTAAAAAAATAAAAATAAAACAGAAACTTGTCCACATCTAAAAGTTGACCTGTGTAGCATCTTCATTTAGAAGTATGGCTGAATGAATGGCGAAGCAATGAGTTTTGGGTCATCAAATTAATCTTTTGAGGAGGGGGAAGTATAATCTGGGAGGAATAGAAAGTAAGGATGAGGAAAGAGAAATGTTATTTATTTAATCTAAACATGACCTTGTTTGCTGGGAATAAACATAGGTAGAAGAAAGACAGAGTTTCTCCGGTGTGACATTATTCCATAACATCGCCCTGTCTTATAAATGTCTCTGGAACCACAGAAACTTAAGATGGAGGGGTTGTGTTTACAGAGAGGCTATCAGTAAATGACTTGTTGAAAATTTAATTCTCTGAATGCATCATGGGGTTTCAAAGGACAACACATTCTAGAGCAGCCATCCTTCTTCGTGTTATTTGTTCTGGAAGGCGGCAGTTAAAGCTTGGCAGCTTTATTTCGGTGTCTCGGGTTACGGTGCTTTCAGCACCAGAAAACAGTAAGTAGAGAGTCTGATGGGCAGGAGAGCAGAATCGAGAGACAGAAAGGGTAGCATGATGCGTAGTGGCCTTGAAAGGGATAAAAATTTAACAGCCATGATGTCCAAACCTCTGAAAAGCAAAACATAAAGTGTTCGTGGCTAGCAACTTTTAATGAAGCTTGCATTTCATATATATTTTTTTGGTTTGTTATTTTGACAGGGTAGCCCTAACTAGTGACATACCACCACTTCTCACCTCTCTTCCACATTATTTTAGGAAGAAAAGTGCTGCAGGTATCCCTAGGGATAGCATTCACACATACACGCTTGAAAACATGACAGGCAACTGCTCTTTTGTTTAGCAATAACAAAGAAATAGTGTGCAGGTCTAAATCAGAGGATCATTGTAGGTGGTTTCTATCTTCACATTTCTTTCAGTTCAGAATATCTCCCTGTGCATGAGTAAAAGCAGAAATAGAATTATCTTGATTATTGAACATCAGCTCTCTCTTAGCCCTTTAGTCTAGATTTTACACACATTGGGGAATCAGTTTTTCCATTTGTTCAGAGTTTTCTTCCTCAGGATTTTTGTTCATCTACAACAGGGGTGGGCAACTATGACGACCTGTGGACTTCAACTCCCAGAATTCCTGCCATTGTTGCCCATCCCTGATCTACATCATTTACAGGATACTTTAGATTGTTTTCATGCTTAGTTTTGGAGGTATTTTTGAACTAGTTTTATGTTTAGAGGGAAGTAGAAAAGGTGCTGTTTTGTTTCTTTCTTTGAATTATATACTCCTCTTTCATTCTGTGGCATCCTTGGCTTCATGCCCACAACAGGAGTTTCCATATGCTACCTTTTTGGAGTTGGGAACCAGGGAGACTGCAGATCCTTCGCCAACTCAACTTCATCCATGAGACTGCCAGAAATTCTTGCTAGGTTTTTTTTTCTTCTCTTTCTCTCTCTTGTCTTTTCTTTTCCTTCAAGCAACACTGTTTACAGAAAAATAGCTGATAACAGTATTAGGTCACACACAGCTAGAGTTGATACTTGTTGAACCAGATTGCACAAATCTGATGCTGATGTGGTCAGTGAATAAATGTAATTTTCAAAGACTAGCAAAAGTTGTTAGTAAACAAACATTTTAAGCGAGTTTTTTTTTAATGTGGATTAGATTCAAATGTAAAGAATTTCCTTTTACCACTGTCTTATCCGTATAACTAAAAACACATAAATCTTTAATATATGTGTAGATGTATTTAATAAGATTTAGAAACCTTTCACATTTTCTTCCTGCATGCAAGGTCTCTCTCTCTCTCTCTCTCTCTCTCTCTCTCTGGACAATACAATAGACAATCAATACAGCTGACTGCAGGAAATAATTCTGTAAAGTCTCCATTTAGATTCTGGTGGAAAAGATAGCAAAATGTGGCTAGACTATGCTACCATTCAAGGGATAAAGAGCCAATTGGACAATTGTTTTGAAAAATGTATGACCATGAATCCATTTCAAATTATTACAAAAACAAAGAAAGTAGGAAAAAGCAAAACCGGAAAGCTCTTAAAATTTAGACGCATAGTAGAGAAGCAACATAGTAAATAGCAGAAATATGGCCTTTTAAAAACTCTTCTTTAAAAGGTGATGTACTGCACAACAGTGATACAAAGATCAACTGATTAATATTTATGTGGCTATGTGCTTTTTTTTTTTTTAAAAGAACACAAAACTTCTGTTTTAAGAGCATTCAGTGACCTTTCCTCTCTTTGAATAAGTTCCTTATTATAAAGGTTATTTAGTTCAAATCTGAGTCAAAGACTTTAAGTAGGAAAAGCAGAACAACCCATCAACAGTTGTTCTTGTGGTTGCAATTTTCTACGGGGCAGTTAGATATGCTGAATTTCTATTTAATTTATAGTTACACCTGTTTTTGTGAGCCATTTCCATTTTTTGCCTTTAAAGATTTCATATTTGACCTGTATTTGCCCATGATGTTCCATTATTTAAATAAGGCATTTATCTTGTTTCAGCTTGTTGTATGCAATTTAGGAATGCAAATGAATCTCACAATATCAGGTTTACAGCAATAATATAATATGCACAGTTTATTATAAAGATGGAAAGTCCCTGGGAGAACATTTATGTGCAAGAGTTGCATTTTACTTTTTAACAAATTGTCTCTGTGGTTCCCTCATTGCTCATTGGATGGCAGTGTTGACTTTTCTAATAGAATACAGCATCTTAGTCCATGGAGTACTCTCTCATTCCATAGTTTTTAACACGAGCACACAAATTCAGAATGTAGTATACTGTAGAATAATGTACAATACTTTGAAATATTAAGGAATGGAGAGAACTGATTTCGCATAAAGTATAATCCTCTTTTTTAAATTCAAACTACCAGCCATAACTGGAATAAACTGGAGGAGGAGGAGGAGGAGGAGGAGGAGTTAAGATTAAGAAATATCAACTAGAAGATGTTTGTATTTACAAACTAGAATTCTGGGTATCCATTGGTGGGACTTAATATTTGTACAACATCTATAGTGAGTGATTAATTCTCCATTTAGTTCCCATCTCAAAATCAATAACAAATAAATATCATTTAAAAAAACCTAGCTCTTATGCATTGGCCTCATTTCTTCCTTATATTTTTGTCCTACTTCATTGTGGAATTGTGCCAGTCTGAATCCTTTCTCAAATGCCAACACTGAAAGGAAAGCATTTGAAACAGTATTTATAGCAAATTTATAGCAAAGAAAAGCAACAAATGGACAAAACTTTATTCTCATTTTCTAGATTGATATCCCTCTTTACAAGCCAGAAGGAATTTGAGGCAATTTAGAAATGTACAGTCATGTATGCATATAACAAGGTCTAGAACACTGAGAAACATGGCAGATGCATCATTTTGCTCAGGTGTCTACAAACAGACAGGAAATTAAATATAATAGTCCCTGAATGTCCTTTCAAGACCTGATCCACCCTCTAACTTTTATTTATTTTGCATAATTTCAAATTAGGGATGGTAAAAAGATAAAGGCCAAACTTGAATCTTAAATGTAGGCTTATCCATGAAGCTTAATTGGCTACTTTTGATTCAGTTATTGGTTCAAGTATTTAATCTAATCTCCTTTATTAAATTGATATGACCGTACAATGGAGAAAACCAAATACAGGTCAAAGAATTGTTTCACCTAGTCTAGTGTATTTTACTGACTGGAAAGATTTTTATGCCTTTATCTAGGGAAGCCCTTACAGGTTGTCCTCGACTTACGACCACAATTGAGCCCAAAATTTTTATTGCTAAGCCAGGCTGTTGTTGTGAATTTTGCCCTATTTTAACGACCTTTTTTGCCACAGCTGTTAAGCAAATCATTGAAGTTGTTAAGTGAATCATGCAGTCACTAACTGAGTCTGATCCCCCCCCATTGGCTTTGCTTGTTGGAAGCTGGGAAGGTTACAAATGACAATTACATTATCCTGAAAGAGTGCACCTGTGATAAATACATGCCAGTTGCCAAGTGCCTGAATTTTGATCATGGACCATGGCAATGGGGATGCTGAAAGGGCCATAAATGCAAAAACTGGTCCTAAGTCACTTTTTTTTGTCCAGTGCCATGTGTAACTTCAAACAGTCACTAAATGAATGGTTTTAAGCTGAGGACTACCTATATTTCTTCTGTCTGGAAAGCAAGAACCTGATGATCAAACTGCTGTCCCGTTTTATTCTGTCCTTGAACTTCTTGAAGCAAGAAAAGGAAATGGATTAATATTTAAAGGAACTTCTGTACACGGCCTTCTTTAAATTAAGTATCATGGGACCAGGCAAATTATATTTTTCTAGCATATGAATATTGTGAAATTATTGATGTGAGAGCTGAGGTTCATGAGTAGACGAGTGGTGGGATTCAAATTTTTTTTACTACCGGTTCTGTGGGCGTGGCTTGGTGGGCATGGCAGGGAAATCTCCAGTCAGAGGCGGTATTTGCTGGTTCTCTGAACTACTCAAAATTTCCACTACTGGTTCTCCAGAACTGGTCAGAACCTGCTGAATACCACCTCTGGAGTAGACCAGCTACAAACCGGATCAGGCATTAAGAGTAGCTGCTACTCCTTGGGTTCTGCTAAGGAGTTGCCTGTTGTAAGATAGGAGAAAGTGGCCCACTTATATCACTGGATTATTTAGGATTGTTCTGATCTGTGAATCCAATAACCATTTTTCTTGTTTGAAGAAACTGTTCTTTAAGATTAGGACAGTAAATAAAACTCTGCTAGAGCTTCTAGAAAAAAAAAAACATTTTTCTTTCATTTTAGATTCCTATAATTTAGGGATACTAATTATGGAAGATATACTTGTCATCAAAGATATAAACAATCCAGTCCTGCAAATTGTCCAAATCTATACCCACATTAGTCATGAAAGAAGACACACAATGATAGAGAAACACCATAATACAAAACACCTAGAACCTTCTCCCTTCCAATCTGAAAGACAACATATTAAAACATTCTCATCCAATGTTGTTTTGTTTGTAAGAAAGAAGGGCAGGGGGAGGGAATGGCAGATGGAAGAAATTATTTGATAGAAGACTATATTTTCCTTCCCAATTTCTTGCATTGGACATGTGTGCCTATTTATCTAAGAAGAAATTGCACCAGCTCTCTTATCATTGTTTCCTGCATTTCTCTTGTGCTTTCAAGCTCAGATCAGACAGGCTTATGATAACTCTCTGAAGAAATTTAGCTCTTTTTGTATTGTCTGCCTGATTTCAGATTCTTCAAGAAAAGCCTCGGCCTGCAAACTAGTTCTGATAGGAAAGCTGTGTCTGGATAGCTTAAGGTTTACCCCTGAATGCCTGAAAAACAGAATTGCCATTACTTTATATTCAGTAAGAATGGCTGGATTCTCATATTGTGTAAACTGTAATGCAGCCTGCTACTGTATGATTTAGTGTGTGTCTGCATTTCTTTTTGTGAACCGATCTTCATTCTACAAAATATACAGTAGTTGAAACCATAATAGCAGAAAGATGGGAACTCTGCAGCCTCAAAAAATATATGGCTCCCAAATTCTTTTTTCTCATATGATTGACATGTTGGCTTTGGATACTTCTGAAAGAAAAAGCAAATAATAACCCTCCTAAATGCATCCCACTCCTCCCACATTCATATGGCCTAATGTGTCAAAATACATGATATGACAACAGGTATTTTCCCAACATCACCACATTTTCTCTATCTTCAAATTGTGAATTATAGTCCTGGCTATCAAAACATTGCCCTCCATTTTATCTGTTGGATACATCATCCTCATCCACCAAATTGTTCCTTTCATGGTGCAGAATAGTGGAGGTCATACCTGGTGCCCACTATTCTGTTGCTGGAAAGAGTTAAAGCTGGACCTATCAAAATCCCATTTTATTTGGGATTGTATGCAAATAACCCCAAATTCCAGAGGCCCTGGAAAGGCCTGTGACCCCATATTAACTGGGCCTGTTCTGCTCAATTTCTAGAGCCCAGATAAAATCAAAAGGTGCTGCCATAGAGGTGTAAGTAGTACAATATTAACAATTAACAGCCATACCAGTGGTGGGATTCAATTTTTTTTTACTACCAGCTCTGTGGGCATGGCTTGGTGGGCATGGCATGGGAAGAATACTAAAATCTCCAGTCAGAGGTGGTATTTGCCAGTTTTCTGAACCACTCAAAATTTCTGCTACTGGTTCTCCAGAACTGGTCAGAACCTGCTGAATACCACCTCTGAGCATAGATTCCATTTTGGGATGGGAGAAACATTGCTTGAATATAATATATAAATTTTAACAATAGCTTGGATGTTTTCAGGACTCCTTAAGGATCAAAAGACTCCTTCCTTCCCTCTCTATCTTTTCGACTTCTCCTCTGTCTAACTAAGAGAGATTCCTGTGTTTAAACTGTGAGAACTCTTAGGGAACACTTTAAATGTCTTTGTCAACTAGTAAATGTTGTAGTTGTTGTATTATAAATGTTGATCAGACCATGTTCTGTGCTTTAACTCCTGTAGATGATTAAACATTTCATGCTTGGATGGTTGCAGCCAACATATCAAAACATTTGGATATCCACAAAACACTGGCCATTTCATCTTAAATTTTTAGGAAACATTAGGTAAAAGAAAGAACTTGATAATAGACAACAACTTGTCTAGCTAGATATATGCAGGGCAGGACTGTGATCAGGAACACAGTTATTTTTTCAGCTTCCAAGAGCCATAAGGCCATAGCAGTTATTCAGTAACATCACTGGATGGGACACTCCTCCATCTTTTTTTTAACAATTAAGAATATGTCCACTATTCAAATTATAAGATACTATAGGATAGAAGTATCCTATACCTATCAAAGAGCCAATATTTGTATCGTATTGTGAATAGTTCACGCTTTTGCTTATTTAAGAGCCCTGGTGGTTAAAGGGCGGTATTGCAGGCAAAATTCTACCCACAGCCTAGAGCTTGATCCTGATCAGAGGTTCATTGTTGTCTCAGCCTTCCATTCTTCCAAGGCCAGTAAAATAAGGATTCAGATTGTTGAGGGAAATTGGCAAATAATGCTTCTACATTGTAAATCACCCAGAGAGTGCTGTAAAGCGCTATGAAGTATAAAATGCTATTGCTATTTACTTATCCACTGATTTTAACTTTACAGTTACATGGACTACACCATTAACAAAATATCTACTTTTATTTTGATTCCAGAATTCATAACAAAGCACCAATGAAAATTCTATTGTCCAAACCTATTTAGCTTTATACCTATATGCAAAAACTTCTGAAGGCACTTTATTTTTTACCTCAGGCATTCTTAAGAGGATGAAAAAAAAGAGACAGAGGACAATGGAATCCCTTTCACTTTTGTTATTTAATAGTATGTTGGAAGCCATATATATATATATATATATATATATATATATATATATATATATCTATATATATATATATATATATATATAGCCTGATGATATATGCAAACATACATATATATACATATATAAACAATATAATACCATATATATATATATATATATATATATATATATATATATATATATATATATATATATATATATATAACCACACACACACACACACACACACACACACACTAACAAGTAGAGAAGATCTGAGATACTCAGTCAGTCTGTAACTCAGTTCACATTATCCATTATGTGAATGAGATGTGAACAATAATTTTCTGTATCTTTATGGTATCCCTGGGCGAAGTCATTGTCTGGCACTAGCCTATGGAAAATAATGAAGTGGTGTGCTCTCTCTGAGCCTTTTAGTTTGGATAGTTCTGCTTCATTGTAATACACACTCATCAGAAATGGTTAGTCCTTGGATATTAGCAAAGATGGCTGGTCTTCTGTCTCTGAAAAGAGAATTTAACCAGGTTTTCTTCCCAGCTCCGTTCAAAGCTGGTACTTTTCACATTTCCAAATGCCTAGAGATGGATATAGAGTCACATGATCAGTTCTGTTTTGTCCTAGTAATGAAGTGCTATTTCTGACATTCATGGGACCATGAGCATCTCATCCTCTGGAACAGCTCTTATAAAAACAGTAATAGTTGGGATGTCATTAGACTATATTGGCAATTAATTTACCAAATGATCAATGGAGAGAATGTCCTTTTCCTTCTATTTCTGGTTTATTTATGTGTTCCCATTAATTATGCCTAATTTTCAGGTGGCACTTTTCCCCCTTAATGTAATTCAATTTAAGCATATCTTTCCAGAGACTTATTAATAGGTAGGGTCATTTATATTGTGTAGCACAAATATTTTATAATCCACTAATCTTGACAAAAAGGCAATGCCTGGCTAATAAAAAATGTATGAGGAGTAATGGGTCCCTATTAATAACTTATTAGGTCAGATCACACAGTTTGAAGTGTCTATTACACTTTAATTTTATCTGATTTCTTTCTTTGGAACCTGCAACTCTTTATCTAGTTATTGACATTATTTTGAATCCAGCCTCTTGGATCACTGACCTCCCAAATCCCAATCTGCTAGAAAATATTTCTTTTAGTTCATGGCCAATGAAGGCTTGTACGAAAAGTATAAGGGCCTAGACTAATATTCAGATTTTGGTTTCCTTTCTAAAGATTGTCTCTTGGTTACTGCAGTTGTAAATCAGTTATTTCTTTGCTAAGAAGAAGACAGACTATTTTTCAACCCAGTTGTTTTTCTAATGAGCTTCCTTTTCTAATAACAGCATTAAAACTTTTTTTATCAATTGCCTGTTTCACCCAGATTATACTTTCCCTGGTATAATCAATTCAGATCTTCCTGAGAAAATGCATTTTGGGAAATAATCCAAAATTAGGGTGTGTTTCTACATCCATTCTCTCTTTTTTATTTAATTTATGCATTGAAAGAAAAAAAAGGAATGAAAAGAAAAGAGAAGACAGGATAGGATAAGGAGAAGAGAGGAAAAGAGAAGAATCCGAGTTGTGTAAAATTTGCAGAAGTCTGCATTCACTCTTTCACACACATTGGGGCAAAATAAGTTGTCATTCCTAGAAATTACTCACCAGAAATGCTTTAAAGATGAGGATCTATATGACTGCTTAGGATAAAGTCAAAACACCATTGGTGGTCTTTTTCAAGAGCCCTCTGCTGTCTTTATCTTTAAAGGAGACTTGGAATGAATAGGCCTCCCTATAAAGTGGAACATAGGGCCAATTTAGTATAATGAGTAAATGTGCCTTCACTTTCTCTGAATAAATAATCTCTCTGGTTAACTGGATAATGGACTACAAAACACAAGAGTTGAGGACTTGAGAGATGCTTCATTCTCATAAATGTGATATAGTATAAATGCCTCTCAGTGTGACTTTGTTTTAAGAGTAAATGAAGAATACACAACAGAAAAAAGAGACACATGGAAATATATACTTCAAGCAGATACGAAGGGATGTAAAATGTGGAATTGCCGTCATACAATATGGAAGCAATAGATAGTTTAATACATCGTGTAAAATTTGAAGAGAAAGATGGTTCTTCCATTAGACAAATGAAGTTAAGATGCATTAAAAATGAGCAAGGAGGCTGAAAAAAGGTGAAACAAATCATGTCATATTTCTGAATGATGTAGGACAAGCTAATCTGCTTGTGAAATTTAAAAAACCCACAAATCTCAGTCCTGATTTCACATTGGGGAATTTTGATGAGTTGCCTAGGTAGTATCTTTTGAACTGATTGATTGATTGATAAGGTACTGAATGGTTAGGTCAGTCCCCTAAATGGTGGCTGGTTATATATTATCTCTCTCTCCCTCCCTCCCTCCATTTATCTATCCATCCATCTATCTTATTAATATTTCTTTCTTTTCCTTCCTTCCTTCCTTCCTTCCTTCCTTCCTTCCTTCCTTCCTTCCTTCCTTCCTTCCTTCCTTCCTTTATCACATTTTGGTACTTTCCACCTCTCTCACGGATGGAAGTTAGGAAGTTAGAACAGAAATTTACTGGCAGGTCTTATGTGAAGGCTGTCCTTAGTCTTCCTCAACTTTCTGTGGCTTTGTATATAGATTGTATTTGTTCTCCTGCTCCCTTTTCAGCATTAATTCTCCCTGCACTTGCCTTTCTGTTTTTTCCAGTACAGTCATTGTCTTTTTTAAAGAAACCTTCAGGTTAGAGAATATTGACCTTGAAGGCCTCTTTCTCACAACCCGAATGCTTCTGAACTATGGTCCTTAAAATGATTGGACCACATAGGTGTAAATATTTAACCTGTTCCACTTGCTCTCCTTGAAATAAACATGAGGACTTGCATACTTTTCCCCACATTTCATCATGTGCCACATTGTGTGCTAAAACAACAATTTATTATTGTAGCACACACCAGAACTGGGTAAATTAGTTCTATTCAATACCCCAGTGCTGAACATAAAATATACATCAGGATGTCAGCTTCTCTGCAAGTTTGGTCAGATACCTGTGTCTCCATTATTGAAAGATCATTCTTACTTATGGCCATTTAAGAAAACATAACAGAGTAGAATTTGCTGTATATCGTGGGCAAAGATCTCTTCTGTCAGCAATTGTTCAGAGTGATCGTTATTCAGGCAACATTCTCCCTGAAGTTAATGAGTGTTTTTGAGCGTGGATATTCTTTTTTTCCAAGAATGTTGCTGGGATGTAGATTCCATTATAGAGAAGAGAATGTGATGACCAAAAGGGCTGAAATCTTTTAAAATAGGACCCAAAGGAGGAAATGACTAGGAAGCCAAGACCCATAAAATACAAATATCTCTATTAGCAATGGATTAATTTGTCAGTTCACCTCCTATAATGCTCACATCTCCCTCCCCTTAAACACAGGTTCACTGTGTTCAATTTCTGCATCAATTTACAATTAAAATTGAATATAGCTTTGAGGTGCCTATTGTCCTTTTGTTCAGATATCTATTGAAGAACAAAAAACTGCATCCTCTCCTTGTTTATATAAGTAGAATTCCCCTTTATTTTCATTTCATTTTTAAAATTGGTATATCACTCTAAAAAAATAAACTTATGGAGACTTCCCACTTTTTACTTATCACTTGATGCAAATGTTATTGTTTAAAATTTGTATTTAATTTTAATTTGGCAGTCTCTTCAAGATGATCAAATGGGAGCAATATCAAAATATATCCAATGTCACAAATATTTTTCCCAAATATAATCTCTTCCCTTTTATGCCCATTCCCCTGTGTGTTCATTTTGCATACATCGGTTTTCATTAGTGAATTGCCTTGCAAAATAGAGGGGTTGCATTGAAAGATAATTGTATAGTTGTGCATATCAGTTTAGAAATGTGAAATACTCAAAATGTTAAATCCTCCATAAAATGTTCTGGACAACTTTGGACTGATCTTAGGATTCATTTTATGTTTTCATTTCATTTTCTAAATAGTATATTATCTATTTTACAGGAGATGATTAATTGTGATGTCATTATAAGCTACTCAGTACAATTTTTACAGCACTGTTTGTCTTTCTTCAGTTGGGAACTAATTGGAAACACCCTTCTCCAGACACAAAATATGTGGACACTTGGAAGATTAAGTCATTCTCTTTGATACATCTCCCAAATATCAGGAAACTGTCCCAGTTCCCTAGACCACAGCTCTTTGGGGCAAATCCCATTGATTTAATGAATAGCTCATTTATTTATTTATTTATTCATTCATTCATTCATTCATTTATTTATTTTATTTTATTTTGATTTGTCAATCGCTTACAAGATAACAGGTATAAGTATAAACATAGTTATGAATACATGAAATGGGTACATATAAGAAAAATAAAAGAAACCATAGGACAGGGACAGTAGGCACATTGGTGCGCTTATGCACGCCCCATACAGACCTCTTAGGAAAGGGGTGAGGTCAATAGTAGACAGTCTAAGGTTAAAGTTTTTGGGGTTTGGGGAAGAAATTTATGGATCAGATTTATGCAGTGTAATGTCCCAGTGTTTACTCTTTGAAATCTGATCACCCTACTCAAACTTAAAATGCAAGACTGGGCAAAGTAATGTTGAAATTAAGGTCTTGATGGCAAACCCTGGTAGGAGTGACTTCTGGTCACCTCACCCAGACCCCATCATATGCTATTAAAAGAGAAAGAAAAAAAAAGACGAAGAGGCAGAAGCTAGCTGGCATTGAGTAAGAAAAAGGCTTTGAAAAGGTTCTTGAGAAACTTTGCTAGTCCTATGGGGCAGGACAATTGATAAGGCAGGACAAGTCAAGTTGTCCTGTAGTTTGACCATTACTTATCAATGTCTGGGGAAGAAATATGAAGGTAACTGTCCTCTTTGGGACAAACAAAATCACCTCGTAAGTTACATGGTTAATATGTCCCAAATACTTGATCTTGCTTCTTTTATAAGAATGCTCATCTCTTCCATTCTTACTCACCATTAATTGATAGAGACTTGTAAAGATAATTATTACCAATTAAACCAATTGCCACCTTTGCTGGTGAATTAACCAGGATCATGGTCATCTGGTAAGAAGATCAAAGGCAGCCAGATGTCAAACATAACAAGAATTAAAGACCCCAAAAATTTCTACAGAACTTGAGGTCACCTTTCCAATGTAAGTCTGTCAAATTGGAACTGCAGTCATCAAGATTTTCACTTGATGGCAACAAAAGGGGAAAAATGCAAAATATTAACTCTTTGCTGCTGCTTGCTGATTATCCACATTTTTGTAGCTCTATGACAGGAGTGTCAAACTTGCATCGTCATGGCAGCATCACATGATGTATCGGGACTTTTTCCCCCTTCACTAAACCAGGTGGGGGGGCAGGGCCAGAATGTGACACATCTGGCCTGCAGGCCACGAGTTTGTTACTCCTTGCCCTATGAAATTCAACAGCAGTGCAAGTTACTGCTGTTTGGTATATCTTCTTATTAGGCCACAATTAGCCACTGGAGAGGATGTGATCTGAATAATATTGTTAAAAAATAACTTGTAAGATTTTGATGTTAAAATGTTTCAGGACAATGGGAAATCATTATTTTTCTTGTATTTACTTTTTTTTTTTTTGGGGGGGGAAGAATGCAAAGAAGTCCATGCAATTATGCTGTTATCTGGGGCACTACATTTGATTACAGTTACATATGAGGGCTATGCTCCCTTGACTTTTTATAGACTGAAAATCAAACAGAAGAAATATTTTGCCTGCAAGTGTGATGTGGACTGGAGCAGACCATATGATTCAACCGTCCCAAGTTCTCAGCCACCACCCACAATCTCCCACAATTTTTCCTCAGGGCACTTTAAACAATGCTGTCACTTTGCGGCAGCTACTGAAGCAAACCCAAATACATTTAAGCTGTTTCAGGAAAGGCACAGTTGATAGCATTTTGCTTAGACAACGGGGTTAAAGTACTCCTTTGAGGAAAAAGGCTGCAGGAACATTTTGAGGACAAGATAGTAAAAATGGAAACATATGACTTAGAACAGGAATATTGGAGACACTGCCATTTATTCCAACTTCCCTCTAAATGAAAGTGAGGCCTGTGCGGAGTGGTTGAAGATATTTGACTATTCTGATTATGATATTAGCCGGATCCAGATCATTAATGCAGTCTTACATTTGAATTCTCAAACCCAAATCCCAGTAAGTGTAATAATGCTTTCTCTGAAACAATTGTATGTAGCACAATCCTTATTCAGAAACAGAACTAGGCTTGCCTTTTGAAGAGGATGCTGAGGAGAACCCACTCCCCAAAATGAATGGGCCAAGGAAGTTGGCCGGAAGGCTTAAGCAAAAACTGAGTCAGGACAATCAGGAGTGCACCTAAGCTTGCTTTGTTTTTATTGGGGAGAGATCAGAGGTGGTATTCAGCAGGTTCTGACCAGTTCTGGAGAACCGGTAGTGGAAATTTTGAGTAGTTTGCAGAAACTGGAAAATCCCACCTCTGACTGGCCCTGCTCCCATCTATACTCTGCCTCTTGAGTCCAGCTGATCGGCTGGGTCTTCTTTTGTTGCCCTGCACAGGAGAACGAGGCTGGAAAGCAGGTTAGTGGGGTGGGGAGGGAATGGAGATTTTACAGTATCCTTCCCCTGCCACGCCCACTAAGCCACACCCACCAAGCCATGCTCACCCACAGAACTGGTAGTAAAAAAAATTGAATCTCACCACTGGGGGACATATATGACTCTGGGGCCTCAGATTGTGTACATCCAATATATGGAATTGCAATTCTAGTAATAACCAATAGTGTGTTATTGTGTCCAGTTGATTTCAGTGTTGACCACATCTAACGAGGGTAAAATCCCCCACCAATGACTTTGTCTCATCTCTCCAGCCATTGTTGAGGCAAGGTAACAATAAGCCTATCATTTCAGCTCAGTAATGATTGGAAAAGTGAAAGGTACAAATAATTCAGTGGGGATCCTGCTTAATTTCCTCTGGATATCCATTATTGCAGTTTTGTAGAGGACATCAGGATTTCAGTTTATCACTGTATTAAGTGCTCATTTCAGGTCCTGTCAAAGTATGTCTATGGGGGTTAAGTCTAGACTCTGACTTGGCTATTTTGAAACATTAAATTTCTTCTTTTATAACACTTTTCTTGCAGACTTGAGTCTGAGATCACTCTCTATGTGACTTTCACTGCAGCTTCAGCTGATGGATAATTGGTCTAATATTCTGTTGTACAATTTTCAGGTGCATTAAAGAGTTGATGCTTCATTTAATTAAGGCAAGTCATCTAGGTTCTAAGACAGCAAAGCATTCCCAAACTATGACATTACTAATAACTTGTATGGGTTTTTTTTAAAGTGCAAAATTCTGTGATTCATTTCTACAAGGTCCACACTGTTTCATAATCCCACAGTAATTTCATGTAGCTCAAAGTTCCTTTTTATACATATTTCTGTATAGAAAATTCTTCCAGAAATTTGCATTTTTTTTTTGAGGTTTTTCATGATACTCTGGATTATTTTATGGTGTGCTTTTGGATAGATTTTGAAATATTCTTCTTGAGAAGATTTGTTCTTGTGACAAATATCTCAACAGCAGATTTAATGGCCATTCTGCCAGAATTTAGGGGATCTTGTGCCTAGCAAAATAGAAAGACTTTAGCTCTTTACCAGGTAGAAAAACAAGATAGACACAAATAGTATGGTAAAGAACTACTTTTCTTTTTTCTTGCATATTTGGTCCCCTAGCAGCAGTCTTTCAAAGGGCCACTGGTTAATTGTCAAAATATATAACCATCCACCCCAAGATCAGATTGAGCTGATCTTGATCCAAAAGGTTGGATGAATGTGACAAATGGAAAAGTTTGGAGATCCTTTCAGTTAATTCTGTGCTTCTTTTGTTTAAGGGTTTAGTAACACCCAAACAGGTGATTGACTTTTTAAGCCTATGATTAGCCAGGTGAAGGAATTCCAGCAATGAACAAATATTCTGACACTTCTAACTTCTCAGGTTGTGATTGTTATTCTGCCATAACAAATGCCATCTGTATTGAACTTTTTGGCTGTAAAAGACAAATATATATTTGCAGAGTAAAACTTTTGAAGAAAAGAACTGCTTACCAGTCATTAAGCAAAAGATTGGCTTTGCTATGCTTTGCTGGTGTCTGGCAGCCAGTTCCACAAGAAGTGGGTGTGGATGCAAAATATAATGGATTCAACAACAACAACAACAAAATCCTATCTAACAGTGAGTAAAAATAATGTGGGATTGGATATTTCAATGTCACCAATATGAAACATCCTCCCAGTCAATCATAAGGTATTCACAATAAATAAAAATAAAAATTTGGAATAGGCTTCACGGTCTCCAGATTTCAATATTTTAAAAAAAATTGTGAAGATATCTCAAATATGCATTGGATACAAAAAGAGTCAAGAGACATTCTGAGTGTAACAGTTCTTCAAGGCAGAATAGTAAAAAATAAACAAATTTATCTGTTTTCAAGACATTTTTGGAAGCTGTCCTGTACAAGGATATGTTACTAAGCTTTTGCACTTGCCATATTCACTGTATTATTATTTTAAATCAGTGAAGGACTGAACCTAAATATACATTTAAATATGCGGAAAGATGTTGTGTTTAATTTTGAAAAAAATCAGCTTATATTCCTTTAAGGATTTATTGTAACATGTAGTTTGATCAAACTTGCATGGAACCATACATATAGGATAGAGCGAGCCCCATGTTTTTGCAGTATTAATTATTATTAGTTCAAATTAGTCCACTGAAATTCAATATTGGTTCAATTTGGCTTGATAGACATTTTTGAACTTCCCAGTGGAGGGATGAAAGTGAGAAATTTGTCCAAAATCATCCAGCCAATTGTCATACCTAAGAGAAGACTACAACTTGGATCTCTCTGCTCCTAGTCCAGTATGTTAAACACTACACCAATTGGCACTATATATAAAAACATCGATTTAGTGCCAGCCCTGCCCTATCTATAGTTGTATATAGTAAAGTACTCACAGAACTGGCTGTAGGTATCCTTTTTTTTTTTTTAAGTAATGACTCTAAGGGTGTAATTTCTTTTCACACCGGCAAAGATATGTTAGATAACTGTTTAGGAAATTAATTAGTTACCAAATTTGGTGGTATTTGTTTGTTCATGCTCTATCTATATATCAGTAGGATTGATGTGAAGTTCCGGTAACATTCAGTGACCAAAATATATAAAGTTCTGAAAATTCAAAAAAGTTAGTTTTCGCAGAACTAAAAGTGATGTGGCCAAAAATAAAAAGGGATTTTCTTTATGAGCAGCTAAAACTTTAACTTGTTTTTCTATATGAAAAAAGTAGTTGTTGCTTAAAGTCACTTCATCTTTACAGAGCTGATACCTGGCAGATCAATATCTTTTTTTTAAAGGATCTTGCAGAAACCAGAAATATGATGGTCTGCTTTAATGAAAACAGAGAGGTGCTCTGTTTATGCCAAATTCTTCCTAATCATTTCCAAAGCATGTCCAAATATAGCCCTAAGTTAGATTTCTTTCTGCACAAAGCCTGCAATCCGGAGGTGGTATTCAGCAGGTTCCGACCAATTCTGGAGAACTGATAGTGGAAATTTTGAGTAGTTCGGAGAACTGGCAAGTACCACCTCTGACTGGCTCCACCCCCATCTATTCTCTACCTCCTGAGTCCCAGCTGATCGGCTGGGTTTTCTTTTGTTGCCCTGCACAGGAGAACGGAGCTGGAAAGCAAGTTAGTGGGGTGGGGAGGGAATGGAGATTTTACAGTATCCTTCCCCTGCCACGCCCACCAAGCCACGTCCACAGAACCATTAGTAAAAAAAATTGAATCCCACCACTGTTGCAATCCATATTAGATTACCGGTGGCTATCAACACATCTGGATGGCAGTGAATTTCACAGTTCAAATATACATTGGATAGAAATGGAATTTTCTAATTCAGGAGTCTCCAACCTTGGCAACTTTAAGACTTGTGGACTTCAACTCCCAGAGTTCCTCAGCCAGCTGGCTGAGGAATTCTAGAAGTTAAAGTCCACAAGTCTTAAAGTTGCTAAGGTTGGGGACCTCTGTTCTAATTCACACTTTCTAGATTCTGGAGAACATAGAATAGAAGTTGTGGAGGCTTTTAGGAAGAGATTGGACATCCATTTTTCTGGAATGGTGTAGTGTCTCTTGCATGAGCTGGAGGTTGAACTAGAATTCCTCCAAGGTCCCTTTCAATGCAATTATTCTGCTATTATTCTGCTATAATGGCTAAGGATCTTCCTTCAGATTGGTCCAGGTATGCAGTCACAGATTCTTGAGCTTCTGAGCTTCCTTTGGTCAGAAGAGAAGGGAGGTTGAAATGACAATGCAGTGGATTGAAGTCTGGATATTTTCAATGTGTTTCATCCTTTTATGTCTTAATTCAGTGAATTTCCATAGAATCATAGATGCTGGCGAGAGTGTAAGAGACATTAAATGAAAGTAATCTTTTCCCAAAGTGTCATGCTTAGGTATATAAGGATCTTTGGAAAAGATTTGAAGACAGTGCAAGGCCACAGGACTAGAAAGACAACTTTGATAAGGCTCTTCCCTACAACTCTTCCCCAAACCCCAAAAACTTTAACCTTAGACTGTCTACTATTGATCTCACCCCTTTCCTAAGAGGTCTGTAGGGGGCGTGCATAAGCGCACCAACGTGCCTACCGTCCCTGTCCTATTGTTTCTTTTATTTTTTTATTTTTCTTATATGTATCCATGGATTCATAACTATGTTTTTACTACCTATTATCTTGTAAGCAATTGACAAACCAAATAAATAAATAAACTCTGCTTCTACTCCTTTCTTACACAATAATAAAAAAGGGCAGACTATTTTTTAGGAGGTTGAGAAAACAAAACTGATCTTATCTCTTTTATCTCTCCTAATCATTTGATATATTAACATGTGTCCGAAAAGTTAGATCCAGCTTACTCCAAGAAGGTGAATGCAACAATTTGTCTTCACCTTTGTAATCTCGAGCATGCAGCAGCATTCATACAGTGAAAGCACAATTTGGCCTTTTTTGTTTTGTTTCATCTATAGTGTGCCATTTGGTGGCAGCATTGCACCAATTTCAATGAACAGGACTTTATTTGGGCTGGTTTTCCCAAGAGAAAGTTGAGTAAATGATGGCTTTTAGAAGACTAAGCCTACCTACAGAAGATGAATGATAATTTCGGAAAATATAGACAAAAATGATCTTGCTGCAAGAAGACTGATTACATAGTGGCAAATGTAACAAAATACTATTAGTGGTAGCTTTTCATATAATTTAACACATTGCTTTTTTAATTTATTATTATTATTATTAAGACCTTCACTTAATTAAGTTTCCCTTGTGAGAATGACAGTATGGACTATCTTCCCTGCTAGCTTTTTGGAGTCTAACCTAGAGCTCTGGGATTTCAGAATATATGTAGCCAGTCTGGCACTGACGATGTCACTTAGTTTGGTAATAAAATGTCTGCAAGAAAATAGCCGAGTTCTGAGAGCACCAAAGATCCCACAATTTATGAACGTTTAGAAAAAAAATGTAATTGGTTGGCAAAAATGAAGGCTGTTGTTACTGTTGTTGTTTGAAGAGAGTAAGCAGTTTAGTTGATTGTGGGATTCCAGTGGACATAGTCCAAGTTAATTTTAGCAAAGAGCTTGATAAAGTCTCTCATGATATTTGAATAGAAAAGATGAGAAGTGTGGATTGAGCTTTACTACCATTAAACAAATAAAGAACTGGTGGAACAACAAAGTCCTACAATTATACATTTTATGCATATCTTGGGGCTCTGTTCTATACCCTCGCTATTCAACATATTATATAGATTTAAAAAAACCATTATTATTAAATCGGAGAATGGCACAAAGATAGGGGGAATAGCAGGCACTTTAAAGAACACTATTGTGATAGATGAGGTTCTTGACAAATTAGAACAATGGAGAGAAACTGCAAACTAACCTTCAACAAAGACCAATACAAAATTTTGCATATGGGTAGAAAAACCAACTGTTTGAGTATATACTGAGGAAAGAAACCAACCCAGGTATGGAAAAGATCTGGAGGACTTAGTGAATCACAAAGTGCATGTGTGCCAGCAGTCTGATGCAGCTGCATAAAAAGCAAATGCCATTCTAGGCTCCATCAATAGCAATATAGTGTCAAGATGAAGAAAAGTAATTGTTTCCTAACTATAGGAGTCATTCAACAGTGTGTCAGACTTTCTCAGAGGGTGGTGGACTTTGCTGAAAGTATTTAAATAGTGGTTGGATGCCCATCTGTTAAGGATGTTGTAGTACCGGATTCTTGCAGTGAGAAAGCTAATACAATCCCCGCTGATCCTTACATTCTATTATTCTTAGCGTAGTTCCTGGAAATCATTTTATTAGTGGCTTTATAAGGTTATTGTTTATGTTTCATATTCTATGTTCTAACATATAAAAGAATGCAATCAGAGTAGCAAAATATCAAAACCAAACCCAAACTATTCAGACCACTACAAAATAAATCAAAACAAGGAGTTCAACGGTCAACCTGTTCCCAAGACCTGGGAGAACAATCAGATCTTCAATTCCCTGAACAACATAAGCGTGGCAGCCACCTCAACTCTGGAGGGAGAACATTCCAGACAGACAGGCAGACATTTAAAACAAATTTGATTTGCATTTTATTTTCTGCTATTATGCTTAAGCTGATGAAGGGGCCAATGCAGATTAGTTGCTGGTTGTGAGAAATGTGTGTTCTTCTAAACTTACTTCTAGAGAGACAGCGTAATAGGTCAACATAAAGTTTAAAGAAGGGCCATAATTTAAGGACAGAAACCAAACCGTAGGAAGTTTGAAAATCCTCTCCTGACATTCCCAAATAGAATCAAGAAAAACTCCTCCTTGAAACTTTGGAGACACTTTGGCAGTGACTATGAATGATATTGGAGTAGAAAGACTCACAGTCTTGGAACAAGGCAAATTGCTAGTTCTGTATTTGTGAAAGAGTGCACCATCATGGGAGAAAATTATTTTGATGCAAACTAGAAAACACATACAATGTGCCACTTTAAAAAAGGGAAAATGATCAAAAGAATACATTTATTGGTAAAAATACTTATCCATAGGCATAACGAAAAGAGAAATTTACTCAATGTGTGCAATATCAAAAATATAACAGAGTTGGAAGGGACCTTAGAGGTCTTCTAGTCCAATCCCCTGCTCAAGCAGGAAATCCTATACCATTTCAGACAAATGGTTGTCTAATCTCTTCTTTAAAATCTCCAGCGTTGGAGTATGCACAGCTTCTGGAGGCAAAGTCATTCCACCAATTAATTATTCTAATTGTCAGGAAATTTCTCCCTATTTCTTAGTTGGTTCTCTCTTTGATTAATTTCCCTCCATTGCTTCTTGCCTGGCCCTCAGGTGCTTTGGAGAATAGCTTGACTCCCTCTTCTTTGCGGCAGCCCATTAAATATTGGAACACCACTATCATGTCACCCCTAGTCCTCCTTTTCATTAAACAAGACACACCCAATTTCTGCAACCATTTTTTATATGTTGTAGCTTCCAGTCCTCTAATCATCTTTGTTGCTCTTCTCTGCACTCTTTCTAGAATCTCAACATCTTTTTTTATATGTGAAAACTGGATGCAGTATTCCAAGTGTGGTCTTATCAAGGCATTATAAAGTAATACTAACACTATATCCTAGCAGACAGGTTCATGAAGGTTCAAGAAAACAATTCTGAATGATTGACAGCTGATGTTGAAACACACTTAAATTGGGGAAAATGAGAAAGAGAATTCAATCAAACTTGGTCAGTTCATCAGTTCATTAGTCTCTTATCAGAATACAAACAGGATTATAAGAATTATATAGGGGTCTATTAAAATATTGCTTCACAAGAAAGCTAAGGATTTCTGGCTCCATGAAGTTCTTTACCTGCACACAAAAACTTGTCATTCAATCCAATACAAATAAGAAGAGGTGTGTGGCACGAACTGTAATCTTCAAGCCCTCCACTCTAGGAGAATGTAACTATGATGGGGCATAAATCAAACAACTGACTGATATACAGCGGCCTCTTTCAAAACCCTTCATGATTTTGAAGGATTTACATCATCTTTTTATTGGGCAAATCAAAGCTGGCAGGCTGGAATATTACCCCTCTGTTTTATAACTAAGGTGTATTGTGCAATTTCCAGTGTTTCAAGAACAATACATTAAAAGGCAACACAGTTATGGGGGTCAGCTGAACCAACAAAGTTTTATGAATGCTTTGCTGGAAACTGCAATAAAATGGTAAGATGAGATGAAATCTGACCTTCTCAGAGGGCTTTTAAAAATAAAATAAAATAAATCTTATTCTGAACCTGTAGCTTTTCTTGCTTTTCATGGTCATCATTTTATGTAACACTATTTGTCTGCAAAAGAAGGGGTGGGAGAAAGTTCTCTTCTCAATTGTGTATTACGTTTCCCCCTCCAACTTCAAGGATGCCAACTGCTGATGTACTGAAACAACATAGAGAACGAAGCCAGAATGGATGAAGTTGGATCTCACAAAATAAACATTTGGGGTGACGTTCATTCGAGAGGCCACACCAAGACAGAAACTTGAATTTAATTAAATGAGATAAATTAAGAAACAGATTACACAATTACATGCAAATAAAGTTTCCCCTTCTGTCACATAAAACCATTACAATTGGGAGCAGCTTTTTGAGGGGCTTGAGGGCCCCAAGGCTTTGGGAGGACCAGATGGTTTACCCCTGGCTTAATAATACTAGAATGCTTCCAAAGTCTGATATGTGTTTCTATCAATGGCAATTAAAAAAGGAAAAAGAAACAAATACTGTAGAATACAAGCAGTTCAGAGGAGTTAATTTTTGTCAACTTTCTTCTATTAGATATACTAGCAGCAGAATTTTTCTATATTACATATTGTATTGATTATATTATTATATTATTCATCCTGTCTATCAATCTATCATCTATTAATCTATTATCTGTCTGACTGTATCTGTCTGTCTATCTATCTATCTATCTATCTATCTATCTATCTATCTATCTATCTATCTATCTATCTATCTATCTATCATCTATCTATCTATCTATATCTATCTATCATCTATCTATCTATCTATCTATCTATCATCTCTATCTATCTATCTATCTATCTATCTATCTATCTATCTATCTATCTATCATCTATCTATCTATCTATCATCTATCTATCTATCTATCATCTATCTATCTATCTATCTATCTATCTATCTATCTATCATCTATCTCTATCATCTATCTTCAATGAATTTATTGGGCCTCCCAACTCAAACAATGTGACTCTGAGCTGTAGACAGCAAAAGCAAATAATAAACAGAAAAAATAACCATAAAATGTAAAAAAAAAAAAAAAAAAGCACAACCTAGTATCTAAAACGTAAAATGGCTGCTAGTCATGATTATTAAGCAACCAAAAGGGGACTCTACTGAGGTAGAGCCAAATGCCAGGGGAAAGTCAGATGTTTACAACTTTCCCAAAAGCAAGCAGAAGCCTGTGATATGGGTGAGGGGTGAGGAATGGAGAGAGATTGTTCCAGAGCACAAGGTCAGCCAATGAAAAGGGATGTTTTCTAGGTCTCAAAAGATGGCAGTATTTAAGAGGAGACTTTTCCTATGGGATAATTTGGGTGGCATAGGAAATAAAGAAGATAACCTCGATGGAAATACTGTATTGCATACAGGCACCATTTACTGGGCAAAGGAGGCTGAAACATGTTCAAGCCCCAGGAAACAAGGTTTTATTCAGAAGCAACTCAAATAGATACCTCCTTGAGTTGCTGGAGCATAAGAAGGTGGAGGAGATACAGCACAATCAGACTTGCAAGCCAGTCTCAATAAATATAGCTTTAGCTTCCCTGTGGGTTAATTTCTTGATATGGTCTACCTAGTGGGACTGATAGGCAGGCAGGTGGTCTTGGTAAGAGGCAGTCCTGCAAGGAACCACCCCCAGTGGTGGGAATCAAATTTTTTTACAACCGGTTCTGTGGGCATGACTTGGTGGGTGTGGTGTGGCTTGGTGGACGTGGCAGGGGAAGGATACTGCAAAATCCCCATTCCCTCCCCACCCCACTAACATGCTTTCCAGCTCCGTTCTCCTGGACAGGGCAACAAAAGAAGAGCCAGCCAATCAGCTGGGACTTGGGAGACAGAGAATACATGGGGGTGGGGCCAGTCAGAGGTGGTATTTGCTGGTTCTCCAAACTACTCAAAATTTCTGCTACTGGTTCTCCAGAACTGGTCAGAACCTGCTGAATACCACTTCTGTACCTGGCCCTATGCCACATGAGACTTCAAAGATGATCCCCAGCACCTTGAATAATACCTATCTAGAGCTGTAGTGGAAGCTAATGCAGCTTCTTCAGTAGTGGTGACACAGAAACAGAGCTCCTATATCTCTTGAGGCTCCCATTATGTTTACCCAATGCCAACAATCATTATTAGATAGCATTTTAAAAAGTACAGACATGCCACAATTGTTCTATAAGTATTCAGATGCAGTAACAATAGAGGAAGAGGATATCATTAGCACACTAATGTTTTCTTCAACATGATGTTTTCCAGACATGGTGGGAGGAAGCAGGGAGAGACGATACAGATTCCATAATTCTTAATCACAGAAACAGAGAATTCTGGGAGATGCAGATTGAGGCTATTCATGGACTTCAAGGTTGAGGAATAGTGTTGTAAAAACGATAGAGCTCAGGTGGCACCTGATGGCCTAGGGATCACCAGCATTCCCCGAACTTTTCTTGGATTTTTGTTCCATACACTATTCCACAAAGATAACTGCTAAATTTTGGCATAATTCACTGGAAAATAAATATGTATTTTTTTAGCTGAGATCCAAACCAATAATGTTCTCTCAGAAGATAATCACTGAAATTCTGAGCTTTTCCTCTTTGGTGATCCCATAATACCACTTCCTTGATCTCTGAAGTCTTCAGCAGATAAAGAAATATACTGGACTGATGCCTAATCAACAAAGAAAACACGAGAATTATTGTACAGGTACAAGTCATTATTGTATTGTACAGGTAGTCCTCTACTTACAACCACAAGTGAGCCCAAAACTTATGTTGTTAAGTGAGAAGTTTATTAAGTGAGTTTGTTTGTTCCATTTTGCAACTTTTCACACCACATTTGTTAAGTGAATCACTGCGGCTCTTAAATTTGTAACACAGTTGTTAAGTGAATCTGGCTTTCCCAATGACTTTGCTTGTCAGAAGGGCACAAGAGTTGATGGCATGACCATGAAACACATCATAATTATGAGTCAGTTGTCAAGCATCCGAATGTAAATCACGTGACCATAGGGATGCTGCAACGGTCATAAGTGTGAAAAATGGTCATAAGTCACTTTTTTGGCACCATTGTAACTTTGAACAGTCACTAAATGAACTATTGTAAATTGAGGACTACCTGTATTCTCTTACTCTTCGGAACATATGTTTCTAAAAATTGCATGCAAAAGTCTGTGTATTAAAGAAAATCACAAATTTTAAATGTAATCTTAATGTTAAAGTCAGGTCCAAACCTCACCTAAGTCACACTTTTTTATTGCTATTTATTTTTTTATTTAATTTTGCTCTTCAATCTATTTTCATTTTTGAATCTCTTTGGTTTACTTTGGTTTTATTCAGCGTATTTTACTCTTATTTGCCTCTTAAGATTATTGGGAGCATTATAAAATAGGAGCAACCATATAGTATTATCTAGGATGGCTTGGAAAAAAGGATGGATAAATGGTAACCAATGAAGCCACCAGCTTAAATGCGATGGTAGAGGTGATGCTATGAATTATTGCATAACAGGAGGCAAAGAACCCCTACCTCCTTGAAATCTCCTTTCAGCAGAAATCTTGCAGTACAGCCATAGTGTCAATAAAGGACATTTGCATGTTAGCAGTTTGTCATCCATCCATCCATCCATCCATCCACCCAACCACCCAACCACCCATCCATCCATCATTTTTGCCTTATTTCCATAACAATATGGGAATAATAGTTGCTTTATTATCCATCTTTAATCAACCTCTTCAATCTTTGGGGAGGAAGGGGCAAAGAGACTAAGTTCAATTTTATTTGGGTTTTAATAAAGCAGAATGAAGAGAAGTCCGGTCCTTTGGTTGTTTGCTTTAATACAATATTTTAAAAACAAAAACAAAGGGATATCATTGTTGGAGAGGGTTAACTTTTGCACACCATACTGAAGAGCATATTGACACATCCTTATTCCAGTACTGTCCCAAGAGAGAAAAACCTGTCAAAGAGGCATCTGTGTATATCTGGCAGTAAAACAGAGCCATGTATGCTAGTTCTATAGATCAGCCAGGAAGCGATAAGCATGCGCAGGTGAGTGTGCTTATGGAAAATCAGTTGGTTCATATTTATTGAAAAGGCTTGTTTATATTCGAACTTGAATAGACGTTTGCCTTCAGTGGGGTCCTTTTTTTTTTACTTTAGCTTCAAATTCTGAACTATAGAGTTTATGGGTCTGAGCTAGCAAGCTAATTCTGCACTGATGGGTATTGTTGCAGAGAGAGCAAAGCTGTCGCTTTAGGGGAGATTGGGAGGGAGGGAGGGAGGGAGGGAGGGAAGGAAGGAGAGAGAGAGAGAGAGAGAGAGATGTTGGTGGGCATGAGACTCACATTATTTAAGTATACATGCTTCCCTCAAAGGCACGTTTGTGAATGTGATTTTAGAGAGGAGGTGACACTTGTCTTTATCATTTGAAAAATCTACCAGCAACACATAATGCTGAATGTGAAACACTTGTATTTAAAACAGCTGCCATCACCCAATGAAACATTTGCAAAGGTTCTGGAATTACAGTGTGATAGAGAAAAGGCATTTAAGAAACTGTAACGCAAACATTTGTGGTGGTGAAACCAATGCAGGATTTCGAGGAAAGGATACTTAGCAGGCATTCATTTAGCTGCTTCTGCTATATTTCTCCAGCAATAAGTTTTAATAGCCTTACATTTAAGATAGCTTCTGCTCTTTTGAAAAACGGCAATAGATAAATAGATAGATAGATAGATAGATAGATAGATAGATAGATAGATAGATAGAGTTATAGGTATAGATATAGATATATACACAGATACAAACACACACACACACACACACACACACACAATATATATATATATATATATATATATATATATATATATATATATATATATATATATACACATATACTTATACCATCCATCCATTTATCATCTATCATCCATCCATCTCTCTCTCTCTCTCTCTTATCTATCTATCTATCTATCTATCTATCTATCCATCCATCCATCCATCCATCATCTATTAGTTACCCATAGATTTTTAGAGGAAATCTGAGAGCATTTTCCAGATGCTCAAAGATACTGTGTTTAAATACTCTTTCTCTTATTATTCTGCAAAGTTCCTAAATTGTGTAGTCTCCAAAATGCAAAATAGGTGAAACAGCTGTTCCTCTGTCACAGATTTATGGCTGCAGTACACATATGTCTCTACAGCTGGGCAACTTAATAAGAGAATTCCAATGGACTCAAAATAATTCCTGTCTCTCTTATTTTGTCTTTGGCTGTGACAAAATGCAGAAATACTTTTGATTTGTACTGCAGTATAATGGTATAATTTGAAAGTTCTGAGAAAAATAAATTAATCATATTTATTATGATTTTATTTGCTGCCTCAATCCAAATAGGGTCCAGAGTTACTCGACAGTGAGATAGATGATATATAAATTTAACAAATAAAACAAACAAATATTAAATAAAAATCACAATCCCGTAAAGGGGGACATGCATTTGCCCAGAAAAACAACTAAAATGGAATGGTAGATACAATTGTTGGAAGTTGAAAGGATGTTGATAGGTAGCTTTTGCTTCTGGTAAATTCAAATTTTATGGCAGGCCATGCCCATTTCATGATCAAAATTTCCAGTGTGTCCACTAGCCCTCAGTTTATTAATATCCCATCATATCATTAAATTAATATCTCTAAGAGGTTAGGATCGTCATATCAGCTTTATCACAATGTTAGAAGTAATTAAAATTATCAAGATTACTTCTCTTAAATGCTATTTATAATGACAATATATCTCATTCACCTCTCTAACTTTAACCTTAACCCTAACCCTCTCTGGAACTTATTACTTATTCTTATCATAGTATATGTCACAATTTTATTTTTTACAAATTGCTCCAAAATCTTTTATGTATTTTTTAACCTGAAAACATTTATCACTGCTTTGTTTAAAAATACCAAGAGAAATCCTGAGGTGGAATTATTTTGAAATGTTCCTCTCATTTTGACATAAAAGCACCAGGATATTATGTTTTATTTACCTGAAGCAGTTTTAATCTTGAGTGAAAATTACTTCTAATTAACAATAAACATAACTGAACTTGCCTTAAAGCTTACCTTCTAATTTACAAATCAAGAATTTCAAAAGCTCATGCTTTTTAATATAATTTGATTGTCACAGAACATAAAAGATGCTACCAGACATCATATATCATGATGCTCTAACTTGACTCTCTGACAAACTTCTAAATTATAGAACATACACAGACACAAAAGAAGGAGAGAGAAGAGGAATACAAACACCTCCAGAAGTTGTAAATGCTCCAACACGGGAAGTTTTTATGAAAAGATTAAACAACTATTTGTCTGAAATGGTATTGGGTTTCTTACCTAAGCAGGGGGTTGGACTAGAAGACCTCCAAGTTCCCTTCCAACTCTGTTATTCTATTCTATTCTAAACCAAACAGAAGCATCAGTTCTCAAACTTACAAGTTCCAAATGTGACCAGTGAAATGGGATCCATTTAGCAAGTCAGGGAATCCAGTAGAGCTGATTTCTCAGTACAGTGCAACCCATCTTAGTGAAATTGCATTGCTTTATAAATGTAATCCAGAAGAATTGGTAATATAAGGCTCTAGGAGTCAAAATAGCAACTGGCTATTTATAATCAAGACAGTGACAAACGACTTCTCTATTGCTATCAAGCTAAAGTACATGGATGGACATGTCCATGAAGTCACCAGGAGTCATTTCAAACATGAAGGAGATCTTACCTTTTGATTGCTATCCATTATCCTCAACTGGTGATCCCAGACATGAAGCTTTCAGCAAGTGTTCATGCCTGCTTTTTCTCATTTAACCTCCTGTCTGTCATCTTTACTGTATAGACACCAGGAAGGAAATGTTAAATAGCTGACTCTACAACCTGACAATAGGACTTCATTGATCAGAAATATGTTGATTTATTGTTTTTATGAGTCATTGGAAATTTGCTAAAAGCATTGTATGATCCCTCATACAACTTTAGATTAATAAAGCCTTTCATTTAATGTATTAAGTACGTGTTATTGATAGCTGCTACCGTGAAAAAAGGAGTGCTACCTATACTTTCATTCCAATATTAAAAACTATACATCCACTAAGTGCAAAAAGGGGTGGAGATCTTAATGCACATTTAATTTATATGTGCCAAAAATGGTAGTAAATACTTGTATTTCAATATTTCCATTGGAGAAATGTTTGTTTCTAACATAAATGAAAATGTAGGCCTCTGCCCTGCTTCTTGCCTGGGTGTGATTGAGAATTTATTTATTTATTTTTCTTTTTTTTTAAAGTACAAAGCTCTGACAGTTCTGTTGAACTTAATTGATTGATGACTACTTGGGATGTGCATGCTTAGAAGCAAGCCCATATTGTGATCAGAAGCATCAGATAACCCTCAGCTATTGTTAGATGTGTCAGCCCTACGCACTCTGTATGATAGCCAGCCCTAAAGAATGCTGTGGTATTCATTTCATTGTGACCATTGTGAGACTAGACCAAAGCCACCATATCTAAAAGTGGCAAAGGCGGGGTAGACAAAAGCCAGAAAAAGCTCCCTCAGGAAGGAAGGAATGTCGTTAAGGAGCCATGTCGTTAAAGGAACAAAAGGACAAAAGTTGGGTCTGAGCACCTGGCAAGCCCCTCCCCCAAGTCTCACCTACAAAGGAGTTGGGCTTGCATGGGAAGCCCCTCACCACCAATTCTGGAGGATAAAAAGAGGTCCTGAAGCCAGCCCAGTCCTTTGAATCATTTTTGGATCCCAGACTTGGTGGTTTCCATCCCTCTGGCTAGTGTCTGGCATCCTAGTAGTGGATGCTGGGTAAGAGTGTGTCATTGTATAAGGATTCATGAACTGGAATAGGCATGGCAACAAGTCAGCCAATGGGGACTGTTTGGTGACTGAGGCACAGGATTTGTTGTGTGAGCCATGTGAGACAGCTTGGAGCCTGGGCGTGGCTTAGCTTAACTGTTCTGTGTATAAAAAGAGTTCATTTGTCTTTGCTTGAGAGTGCTTGTTCTTATACTTGCTACTTCTTCTTCTCTCTACCATGTTGCAAGAGCTGCATGGGTATTGTATAAATGCATCATGTTTTATATTGTATATAAAGAAGTTTCTTATATATAATGAATCCTGCTGAATTATTTGTTTGTGTGCTGGCTGGATTGCTACAAACTCAGATAGTGTAGATGTGTGTGTATGGGCATGTGTGTGTGTGTGTGCCTGTGTGTGGGGGTAAGAGCAAAAATACAGCAGTAAAAGTTTGCTGTTATTTTAAATGCACTGGGTCTCTGTGTATTTTAAAGAACCATTTGTGCCTCAGTATTCAGTTGATTTGGGACTGAGTGTGGCAATTTTCTAGGCCTGTGAATGTGTGAGTGAGTGACTGTAAGCTGAACCTGAGAGCACCCTTATTTAACACCCTGAAAAAGACTAATGCTCATTTAGGTTTAGCTTAATTTAAAGTGAAGAAATATACATCATCATGTTAACAAATAGTGGCAAACACTTTTAAACAATATGCCCAGCCACAAACATCTCTAAAACATTTCTCAGAGCTGTTCTTTTGATGAAATATGCAACCAGTAGGACTACATAAAGCTGCCTAGAGCCTTGTGCCTTTCTCCATAAGCATTTCAAAAGATCGACATTTCAACTCTAATTTTTAATATGGTAGTTTTCAACTTAATTGAATGCAGAATTATGATTGTAAGTTTTTGTGATCATAAATTGAGGCATCCTGTGACCCTACTTGATTTTTGGACATTTTTTTAAAAGAGTTGGTTTGCAAACTCCAGAGTTGTTAAGTGAACAGTGTGGTTGTTAAGCAAAGACCATGGTCATTAAATGAAACCATTTTCCCCAGTGGGTGGTTTTTTGTTTTTTTTGCCAGAAACCAGAAATAAATGCCAAAATGTAGCAAAAAAAAAAAAAAAAAAAAAAAAGCTGCAAATCACGAGCAGGAAAAAAAAATTCTCTGCAGAATATTCAAATCCAGCCTGATAATGACTGTAGTGAAAATAATAGTTATATTTTAATGTTGCAGCAGATGAAAATGATGAAGCATATCATTTGGGTAGGCTTGCATTTCATATACTGTAAGTACCATAAGAGACCCTAATATATAGCCACCTCCTCCCTCTTGTGTTCCTTTAATCCTACCCTTTTCTGTTTTTCTGTCAATTCTCTCAATGTCTCTATAGTGCTGGTGTATCCCTTTCTAACACTTGGTGGTCCAGACCCTGATGATGACATTCACATAAAATGAAATGAAATGTATTTCAATCTTTCATTTGTCTTGAGTTTCCCCGAGTTCAAGAAATGTGCTGGAACAGCTGCCCTGTGTCAAAATTGCCCATCAGTAGATTTGCTCTTTTTATCACAAGCCAAATGTTTTTCTTTTGTCCAAATAAACCAAAAAGGAGAGGTCCGACAAAAAAGAAAAAAGAAAAATACCTCAGAAATGTTTTCAGAAGATTGTAAATCTTTCGTTCAGACAAACCTAAAGCAGTGGGGAGAGATGAGAAGCAGTAGGGTTGTTGTTGTTGTTGTTGCTTGTCCTTTAAGATAAGTTTTAAAACATCACTGCCTGGAAAATTCCAGTTGGATCAAGTAGTCTTGAGAGAAACTTTCTAGTTATGGATTAGCTGTAAAAGAATAAAGGAGATGAACACTGAAAGGTTTTTGTTTTTTTCATGGTTGTAAACAAATAATTTAGTGAGCTCTCTGCACTTCAGGACACAAATAGACCCAAGAATTAGAAGTGCCCCTAGCTGACCGGTCTCTACATATATCATTGGTCTGGTGTAATGAAGATTACCTGATAAAGATCACAATATGACACTTTTCCTTTTGCGTTGGCTGCTGAACAGCCGGGAACTGTTTTCCGCGATGGACCAACTATTGATCCTGGGGCCCCCTCCTGCCAGTGATGCAGTTAATGGGAATTCCACAGGCAAATAAAAGCTACATTTTGTCTTCATTTTCATCTGAAATATGAGCTGGTCCTTTGTACTCTAGACAGTCATTTATTACTCATTTTCCTTTATTGATGTTTATGAGCTGAAGCATAAAATGATTCTCAAACGTAGTTTAATTGAGGCAGCAGTTGACATTGTGACCATGATTATGGCTGCACCATCAACTGCATTAAGGTTTACTTTTCATTGGGCTTTGAGCGGCGTGCACTGGAATGTATCCCGAAAATGCAACTCAGCTGAAGCTAAAGAAATATGTCGATTTGTCTTCATAGGTACTGAGGGGAGAAAAAAGCCCTAAGTCCTTAACAAACAGCAACAGAGCAGTAAAGTGTTTCTTATTGCTTCACATTCAATGAGATTTTTTGCCCTCTTTTTCAAATTCCTTCTTCCTAAAAGTTATTGTTTAAAACCTTTCTAATCAGCTTGGTGTATATATCATATACCATATACCATATATATATGATTGTGATTGCTTTTCAGATAAGTAGGAAGACCTGCCATCCACATAGCAGAGGGAAGGCTGAGGCGCTCAATTCATTTGTAAAATGGTAAGGACAATCAATATGGTGGGGAAGTATTTTTATATGCAGTTATTAACTCATAAGCTACAGTATATCTCATCTCATTTCAACAACAGCTGAGGTCTCCATTTCCCCCTGGAGGCCTCTGCAGGTCCCATTATGAGAATCATAAATAATATGTGCTAATGAGATATGAATTGATTATGTTGGAAAAGCTGACATTTTCATCCATCATTCTAAATGATGTTTAACAATGGATTACTAGCCAGTAATTCCTCTGATATGAGATTAAATAAAATAGCAGGCTGTTTCAGCAGGCTAGCTCAAGGAGATGGCAATAAATCTGCTCAATTACTGTATTACCAATCCGTTTTTCACTGCTAAGGATATTATTATTTCATTTAGACTTGTTCATGCATCATAGATTATTTTATTTCAGTCAGTCAATGGGAGAAACTGCAGTATTTTATTCACTGGCCTGCAAAGACCAGGCTTTGATGGAGTACAGTAAAAGCAACTAGGTAGGTCCTAAGCAGCTTCAGAAGAAGACAGAGGGCTTCGGGAGGGCTTCAAGGCAGGGCAAAAACAGGCCAACAACAACCTCGAATTTAAGAGAACACTATTGTCTTTGGAACCTAATTTTCCTTACCTATTTACCAAGTCTTTACTTAAGGATACTATCTGAGAAACTGATCAATTGAAATGAAATTATTGTATCCTCTAAGATGATTTGTGTTTCACCTGAGTCCTGTGCTATATTGGGAATTAGATCACTGTGGCTGTCCATTTGCCTGGTAAATTAGATTGCAAACAACTATAATATAATGGTGCAGGTTTTTTTACCCTCCACTCTCTAGTCAGGGTGGGGAACATTCGGAGTTGGCTAGCAGATGTAGCAAAGGGTTATCATTACCAGCTCTGATTGGCTTATCAGTGATAGTCATTTTGTTGCCTGTGGCAAAGGACAAGGATGCAACTTGGGAGTGGAGGCGCCTTCTACAGTTGCTGATCTGTGTCTGCACTGCAGAATCTTATTATACCTTAAGATAATATCCTTCACCTGAACTGAAGGTATCTAAGGGATGGACAGCCAAAGAGCAGTCCCTGAAGCACCAGCTGTCATTTTTCATACAACATGTAATTCATCTTTGGAATTCACTACCACAAGATGTGGTGTTAACTGATGGTTTGGCTGGCTTCCAAAAGGTTTGAACCAAATCATAGAAGTCATAGGGATTGCTGGCTATTAGCCATAATAGCAATGTGACTGTCTCTGAACATCATCTGCTGGGAACCTAGTGTAGTTGGTTGGTCACTGTGAGAACAGACTGCTGGACTAGATAGGCCAGGGGCCTAATCCAACAAGGTCCTGCTTATTAATTTATGGCACATACACATTGTTCCATACTAGCAGGCTTGAAGGCCTGCGTTCCTATTGGTCCAGAAAAGCCGGGCTGTGATTGGACGTTCTATAGCACTCGTGATTGGCTCGTAAGGGGCTTGCCGCGATTGGGTAAAACCAAGCGCGGCAAGCTCAAAAGCCTGTCATAGGCTGCCTAGCCGTGGCCGGCTCTATAAAAAGAGCTGCCGCGGCTGGGGTTTTGGTCTCAGAATCTGGTTGCTAAATAAAGAGCTGTTGTTCACTACTTGAGTCTCGTCTCTCAATGGGACCCACCGACCATACTTAACACACATCACATTTAGATACAAACCACAAGAGATAAAATATTAAATATGAAGTCTAAAATCTAAAATATTATAAGCATACGTCTAGATTGCAGATATAATATTTTGCTTCATTTCAGCCAGGAAATCAGTAAAGTCTCCATTTGTTTCTTTTAATGACCCTGTAATTCCTTGCACTGGGATGGAGTCAGGGCAACTGAATGGAGCTCAAGTGTTTACCGGCCAGGTGCCCTTCCTGATGCCTACGTGATGTTTGCAGCACAGAATAACTCATTGCACCCAGAGAGAGAAATATCTGCCACTACCTGATTGTGTTCCACCTTTAGGCCACTACGCTGCTTGGCAGCAAAATCTCCATTATAAGCTCTATTTTGGCATTAGGTCACATATGTTGCATAGAATATATAGTGATGGTATTTTGCTTCACTCATAGAGAACATCAGCACATCTACCATGGCTTTGCTTATGTTCTTATGTTCTAATCTTGTATCTGACACAATTGGCTAACTATGTACAATAGTACAGCCTGTTTTGACAATATGCCAGCATTCTAAGCAATAGTTTGAAGCGAACTTTTGCTGTAAAGAGGAAATCTTACCATACACCAAGATCAGACAGCAGTTGTATAAGAACAAAACTTCTACTGGCTATCCAGTTTATCTAATCTGAGTCAGGTAATGTACTACAGTAGAACTGTTGGTCATTAAAAGAGAGAAATGATGATTATCAAAGATTTGCTTAATACACATGGAGCTATTTTTTACTGGACTGCATTTCCAGAGAGGTTGGATAGTAATTGTGAAGTTATAGTATGTTGGACGACAACTTGGTGAAGAATTCCATTTTTGAGGGGGGGGGGGTAGCTGTATTAGTAATTTTTATTTTATTGACTTTGATGTGAATTGACTACATTTGACTACAAATATAATAACAACATCATTATCATCAACAATAGATATATTCTAAAAACATAGCTGATTGTCTGGTTCCTAATGATGAAATGATCAGTACATGGAATAGATTTGGGTCCAATGTTAGAGTTATGTTAATGTTAGAAGGCATATCTGAAATATAGTATATAGACTACTTGTTTTGGATTACCATAAAATAGTTCTATACTCCTTTAATTCCTTTTTAATGTTAGTATAGAAACATTAGTATAGTATACTTTTCTGGCTAGCTGGTAAATCAAATAATCGGAATAATTGTCAAATTGCAAAAGCTTGATATTTAAGATATGTAAAACAAAATCAATGATAATGTTAGGGGAGATTGAATTTATTCTTCAGATAACTATATTGCTGAATATTTAGTAGATAGCCATGTCTAGGTAAAGTGGTTTAAGTTAAAAAGACTTACCCAAGAATATTGCACCATTTGTAGAGCTCAGTTCCTCTGACATTCCAATCCTATGCAAAACTGCATAATTAAGCCACATTGAACCAATGGAACATAGATCCAAGGCTGCACTCAACTGGATCATATCCAAACCATTCATCTTTGTTGCTGTTAATATGCAGAGAAAGGGACAAATATTTCAGTTAGGAAGGAGGACTGCTTCTCATTGGACATTCACAGTTTTCTAGAAAGTGGGAGTTCCTCTAAGAAACTTTTATTGCATATTTATAAAGGTGACATATACAGATATATACCCATCTGGGCTCATTTTAAGAATTCTGATTGGGAATAAAAGAAAGAGACAAGGTTGACTTTTTAAAAGTACAACTGTAAGCAAGCTACACAAGCAAACAAACTTCAGAATGTACCCAATTATCTGCTTACTCCTGCTTCTCAAATATTCTCCCAAAAGACAGCAGTATTTCCCCCCACTGTGTAAGATAGAATCGGACAATCCTTTGGTGGATAGACCATATCAAATACTCCCAGGTGGAAAGCTCCAAAAGAACCAGGCCACGTATACGTGACTGATGATTCTGGAGATTTATTTGAGATGAGATTCCTAACAGCAGATAACTTAATTAGGGCTTATTTTACATGGTTCACGTATTTCCCTATTCAAAATGGCAATTAAGCTGCTATGGGGACAGTTTTTTTTCAAAGTCTAGCAAAAGAAAAATTGAGGGCTGCACATGGACCTGTGGACCAGTGGTGGGATTCAATTTTTTTTACTACTGGTCCTGTGGGCATGGCCAGGTGGGTGTGGCCAGGTGGTCATGTGACTGGGTGGGCATGGCTATATGATGTTCTGTTTTTTCCCCCCTTTCTCAACACCACCACACCCCACACCCTGTTTTTTGCCTACTGGGCCTCATGGAAGCCTCCTGGGAGCTGAACAAAGAACCCTTCCAAGATAAGTCCAACAGCGAGGGGGGATCAGCTGTGCTGCACAATTTATATTAGCTAGAAAGCAAGAAATCCGATGATTTCCTGCTTTCTAGCTCATCTAAATTGCACGGCACAGCTGATCATTGCCCAGCTGATCCTCGGAAATACCGGTTTGGCCAAACCAGTAGCATTTTTTTTTACTTATTTTGAAGTAAAAAACGGGCTGAACTGGTGGAATACCACCATTACTGTGGACCCTGGTCAAAGGTGTTCCACAAACCTATACTTCACAAACTATTGTCTCATTCAGTGCAAATCTATTTAAAATCTTGGCAAAACAGCACACTGGATTCTATAAAATATTTCACAAATGACAATGACTTTGTTTAGTAAAGGAGCTTTCCCTTGGCTGGCTTGTTGATAACAAGATAGACAGAAAAGGCATGGCAACATACAAATGCATTCAGCACTTTCTCAAAGATATGCCTTGATTTTCTTGCTATTTGTTTGAACGTATGGAGGATAGATTTCTTTGATCTTAGCTATAGTGTTGTTTTTTCTTTGATTCTAGCCTAGCAACAAATGGAAAGGCATGGTGTGTACATGTATGTTCAACCTGTAGCCTCAATTAACCCGTAGGCTATCCCTGATAGTTCTGTATCCCTCCCTCTAGGATATTTTTACAATTAATACCTTTTCTTTATGAGAAACGGGAGAATTTCAAGAGCAGAGGTTAAACCTCTCAAACAAGTTCCAAGTTCATTTTATGCAGTGATGAAAACTCAGAATTTTTAACTCCCCAATCGGGAGAGGTTGAAATTTGATTATTTGATATGCTTACCATTTCAGGGTCTGTTTTATCACTTTATTACAAGTGATAGAATCAAATGCTGTCAAAAGGAGAAAAACCGAAATATATATATAAAATTTAACATCACGTTCACCCTAAAAAGTTTTTTTTTAAAAAAAAAAATCAATCTCCCTATTCACCTAGAGTCCCCTAAGGATATAGAATGCTGGACATCATGGATATTTTGCAACTACTTTTTGACGTATGTTCTGATGAAAAAGATCAATGCTTTTCCCCCCCTGGGGAATGAAAGACTGCAAAGCCCAAATAGCCAGAAGTTTGTATGTCTATTATCTAATGGCAAACAGCACAGGAGTCAGAATTGAGCACATTTTCCTTGACAATAAATGAAAAGTAGCTTGCTTGGCCAAAATGTAGTTCCATTGCTTCGGGTAATTCTTTTTTTAAAAAATGGAAGTAGACTAAATCATGAATAAAGCTGTGGTCTTACCACTAGCTCTGTTACCTGTTTATTTCGGAACCAATCCTGTATGGAAAAAAAAGGTGTATAATGCCTACATCATAGTTATAGATGAATTCTGTTACACTGAAAAAGAGCTGAAAACCTGGGACAGCCTGATAGCTGAATATCTAATTTAAACTTAGCATTTCCTAGTGTTGTGTATCAAAGCAAGGTTCAGTACTGTTATGGACTAACACAGAGGTGGTGAACCTTTTTGGCACCGAGTGCTGAAACGGGAGCATGCATGCATGCTGGAAACCAGCAGTACAGTTCCTGGTGCATGTGCATGGGAACACCAGAAACCGGACACTTAGTTTCCGGCACCTGCATGTGTGCCGGCCACCTGGTCTTCAGGTTTCTAACGCACATGCAATGGGCTGGCATGCGGATGCGCACCGGGGAGCTGTTCTGCCAGTTTCTGGTGTTTCCATGTGCATGAAGACCAGCTGGCCAGCACACATGCGCGCACTGGAACCTGGAAGAGCAATGGGCGATGGCTGGCATGTCCAGAGAGATGGTTCTGCGTGCCACTTCCATCTTGTGTGGCATAGGTTCACCATCACAGGATTAATACAATAGCCACCGGCAGTTTTAAACCTCACTTTGTCCCTTCTTGTCTTTATGATGTGCAGAACACCGTACATCTTTGGTTACAGCATTCAGGGGATAAAGAAAAATAAATAACATAAAGTCGTATGTGCTGCCCTATCGCATCATGCTTTCTTAAGGTATCCCACTTCACACATAAGTTATGTATCAACATTGTCTTGAGTTCCGGGCTTACTACAAGTAGGAATAACAGCTATTTTTCTATCAGATCATTTATTTCATTTTAATATTAACTGGTATGTCTGCAGCAGAGGTGGTATTCAGCAGGTTCTGACTAGTTCTGGAGAACCGGTAGCGGAACTTTTGAGTAGTTCAGAGAACCGGCAAATACCTCCTCTGACTGGAGATTTTATAGTATCCTTCCCCTGCTATGCCCACCAAGCCACACCCACAGAACCGGTAGTAAAAAAAATTGAATCCCACCACTGGTCTGCAGAATCAGGATAATCGACTTTTGAGGTGAACACCCTGAAAATTTTGTAAACTATCAGAGCTTGATGAATAATGCCAAAATGGTCAGGCTGAATGATCAGCATAGTGCTGCATTGAGATGGACTTCCTTCGTGTCATCTATGGAATAGCTGCTACATTCAATTGACAAAAGTAATGTACAAGTACACATTTTATTACACACGGTTTTAGCATATCAAGTAAAGCAAAATTTGAATTTCTGATCAAAATTGCCAGCTAAATGCAAAGGTAAAACACTCTGTGACATTGTCCCAGTAGATCATGATCTATCAGCATCTGTATCATTACCGGCAAAGCCATAAAACTGGAAAATGGATTCCAGGCATACAGCTTCAAAAATAATTTTATTTCTTAAAATTATTATTTTAAGAACATTGTTCAACGCATGTTATTTTCCCTGTGAACGAAGCAGAATAGATGCAGGCATGAGGCAAAGACATTACACCGACTTTAGCGGATTTATTTTAAGTGTGTACCATGTTCACTTCAGCTCTCTGTGGCAATAAAAAAAAATCCCATTAAAAATAAACATCCATTCCACCAAATACAATTACTTACAACATAGAAACTGCCCCCCACCCCCCGCTTTGTTTTGTTGAATAAGCCGACTGTCAAGAATTAGGAGTGAACCCCATTTGGTATTTTCCAGATTCCCTCTTCTTCAATATGCAAGACAGCAGAGTCCATCAGCACTGAAACTCACATTATGATTTCTGGTACAATAATAAACATAGTACACAGAATAATTAGTAGAGTTGGAAGGAACCTTGGAGGTTTCCTAGGCCACCCCCCTGCTGAAACAGGAGCCCCTATACCAGGGGTGTCATCACTATAATCACATAGTGATGACTAGTGAAGCTGCAATCACTTGGCCATGCTTACCTGGTTGGTCCAGAATGTGATCATACGTACAAGCAAATCAGCTATGCGGTGCCTTAATTTTCCTATTGGGTAGAGTAGCATCTAGTTAAGGTGAAAAGGGAGGAGGAAACCACAATCATCATCTTCTTTTAATGACCCCATAATCCCTTGTGGGGTGGAGTCTGGACAACTGAATGGAGATAGCAGAGTTTTTACTGGCCGGATGCCCTTCCTGTCACCAATGCAGAGTTATATTAGCAGATATATTCTCAACATGCCCAGAGAGAGAAATATCTGCCTCTACCTAGGATCGAACTCACAACCTCCTGATTGGGAGGCAAGAGCTCCACCTCTAGACCACCACACCACTCCAGGAGGAAACCGTAATCACTTTTATAAAACGTTGCTTTACACTAATAGGTAGCAACCTTTTCTTCTGTGAAGCTGCACACCAGATTCCTAATAAAACTTACCAGGGAGCTGCAGCTAGCTCTCTTTTCAGCTGATTGTCCCTCCCAATCCAAGCAGAGATAAAACTGCTTAAGGGCGATTTCTCTCTCACCAAAGTGGAAGTGAACCATGGCAAGGATCAACTTCAAGGTCAAGACTGGAGGTTGCTGGTCAAAGGGGGACTCAGCCCCATCCCTTTCCAGCACCACTTAATCTTGCCAGCTTTGGATAAATAGAGTTCTTCCGTTTCTACCTTTTAACCACCCTCTTCCCTTCACAATCAAGCGACAAGCGCAAGCAATTTACGGCTGTGATCACTTCAGAGATATGTTCCCAGAGCCTCAGAGGAAGTACAGTGGTGTCTGAACTGGGAGGCAGGAGAGGGAGATAAAATTTGGTACTGAAATCCTCTGGCGCCTGCCTGGGTAGGAAAAGAGCTGCAGCAAACTGGCAGGGACTTTTAAAAATGAATTTATTTCAGAAGCATATTGGTTATTACCTAGAGATGACCGATGGATAGATAGATTTAAAAAAAAATAGAGAGGAAATTACCGTAAACCAAAATGCCTTTTTCACGTTTTTTACAATAATAAGTGTGAGGCATTTTTATTTGCTATGGATAATAAAAGGGAGAGGTTGATAGTAGTTATTCATGGTCCTCTGTTAACCAACAGAGTGTTCAGGCATACTACCTACAGAAAAACAAATTCTATTTTTTCCTTTCCTTTATTCAGGTTGATGGAAAACCTCCTACCAATTTCAATAAACACAGGTTAACTTTAGATCCTCAACACAAGTGGAAATATCTCTGTTGTCCCCAATTCTCTGCAAAACTACAAATCATACCTGCCATAAAAATAATCTGCTGTGTCAGTTACGTAAGTATATAATCAAGGTTGAGAGTTTGGGAAAATAAAACCTTCAAGCTGTTTCCTTCAATGAAATGGGAGGAAGGGGAAAAGAAAGAAGGAGCAATGTAACTTGTAGGGGAAACAATGATACGATCCCAAATAAGAAGGCTTCCCATTGCCTTTTTCACTGCCTGAAATTAAAGGCAGCTATAAATTGTGCTTGTTATATTTAAACAAGTCTTCTTAACACCCCAGTGATATGAACTGTGATGGAGTAGTGGTTGGAATGCAGTATTGCAGGCTAAATCTGTCCACTGCCAGGAATTTGATCCTGATCGACTCAAGGTTGACTCAGCTTTCCATCCTTCTGAGGTCAATCAAATGAGGACCCAGGTGTTGGTGGCTATATGCTGACATTTGTAAACTGCTCAAAGATTGCTGTAAAGCACTATGGAATGGTACGTAAGTCTAAGTGTCATTGCTATTACAGCTTAGCATCACATCCATTCCAAAGGGTACTGTTGAAGTTTTTTTAAGGTGGGTTTCATCATTTAAAAATATATCCTATAATTACAGTTCCACTGACTTGGACCTATTAAAGATGCTTGCCCTTAAATGATGATAACAGTGTTCCAATATCTAAGGGGTTGCCACAAAGAAGACAGGGTCAACCTATTCTCTAAAGCACCTGAAGGTAGGACACAAAGCAATGGATGGAAGCTAATCAAGGAGAGAAGCAACCTAGAACTAAGGAGAAATTACCTGACAGAATAATTAATCAGTGGAACAACTTGTCTCCAGAAGTTGTGAATGCTCCAATCCTGGAAGGTTTTAAGAAGAAATTGGATAACCATTTGTCTGAAATGGTAGAGGGTTTCCTTCCTCAGTAGGGGTTGGACTAGAAGACCTTCAAGGATTCTTTCAACTCTGTTATTCTGTTAAATCATAATAAGAAAAAAATATATACACCTATGTTTTCCCAAAAATCCTGTGCTTTTAATCTATCTATGATTTTTTTTTCTTTTTCCATAAAGCACCAAGGCACAACTTCATGTTATATGTTTCCTTTCCTTTCTTTTTTTTTCCACTATCTTTCCCATGCCTTTGGCTGAAATCTGCAATAGCAATAGGACTTTTTTTTTGGTCAAACACTTACAATATAATAGAAATAAGAATAAACATAAGTTTAAATACATGAAATAGGAACTAATAATTGGGGTCAATAGGACAGGGACAGTAGGCATGATTGTGTGCTTATGCACACCCCTTACAGACCTCTTAGGAATGGGGTGAGGTGGATAGAGGTTAGTTTGAGGGTAAAGGAGTGGGGGTTTAGACTTATACAGTATATTGCTTCACAGGGCTTTACAGCCCTCTCTTAAGCAGTTCACAGAGTCAGCCTATCACCCCCAACAATCTGGGTCCTCATTTTACTGACCTCGGAAGGATGAATCAACCTTGAGCCAATGAGATTCAAACTGCTGGCAATCGGCAGTCAGCAGAAGTAGCCTGCAATACTGCAATCTAACCACTGGGCTACCACAGCTCAATAGTTAACCCTAACACTTTAACAATAGCTCATCACATCCATCTTTCTAACTACTTGTCTCCTTTCTGTTACTGATGGCGACTACTTCCATCTCCTCAATAACAGGTTTCAATAGGAATGTTCTTTTCTGACATCTGAATTCATCTCTTATGAAGGACCTGAACTAGACAGAGAGTTGCACCAGACCTTAAGGCTGCACACCACCTACTCCTATTGCAGACAATTTCTATTCTGGAACAATCTGTAGCCTAAAAATAGAGAACTAACATGCTCTGAGCAAGCAGCAATTAGGAAGAAGGACAACTGAGCCTCGGAGATGTAAGAGTGAATTGCATAATTTGTTACAAGTATTTTAATATTTCCTAACATGATCCTGGCGTCGCATAAAAGGACTGAACAGAGGTTTAGTCACAATAAAACTATAACAACTTGTACCAGAATATATACTTAAAAAATTAAGGTATTCAATTGTTTGGCTCTTAAAAATGTGGCTATATATGTGTCAAATGCGCTAAATTCCCTTGTTTTACCATGATAATATGCAGAACGTTGCCTCCTGCAGTGCACTGAAACTCAAAGAGAGTTTGTGGGCTAAGATAACTAAACATCCTTTCATTACATGAAATAGTAATTTATTGTATATTCAGCTACATATATTAATACATTAACATGCATTAAAATTTGTAGCTGAATATACAATGAACTACCATTTCACATTATTTTCTCTTTGTGTTTTAATATTCTCTTAATTCTTACAATGATTTTCCCCCCTCTTACGGTTTTATTGCTAGCATAGGAACAATTATTATTAAAAGAGACACCGATAATTAATACTTTATGACGGCTCTATTTAAGAAAATAATATTCATTGTAGCTAAGCAGCTGTGAAAACAAATAAAATGACAATACTAATTAATTTATTACATTAAATCAATTAATGAGAAATCAAATAGCTGAAAGAAAATGATATGTTAGTTGTTAATAACCCACTTTTCAGCAAAGGAGAAGACATTTTCAGTGCTCAAAACTGTATTTGTCCTAACCGCACTAGAAACATTTTTTTTTTTAAAAAAAGCAATGCTTTATTGATGAACATTTTCTGTGTGCATTACAATAAAGAGCCATCCTGCTAAAGAATACTTAACATTAACCTCTTGACCTTTAATCAGCGCACAAAAATCTTTATGGATGGTAAATATATTATGTGAGGCTGGGCTAAATATGCTTGTTATTTTTGCCACCATGACAATATATTACCCTGCTAAGTCCCTGAGAGGTTAGAGTTTATTTTGCATATTAAATGCCGCGTGAAATAAATTTCAGACCTGAACGATTTATTACCGTATTATGACAACAGAAATCCTTGAAAAGGCGCTTCTCTTGGACGATGCTTTGTTTTGCATGGCTTCTGGGTCTTCTCCAGCCCTGCCAGTCTACATACTTGGAGATGCCCCTGAAGCAAAGTAATGTGAATCACGCCATCACTGTTCCTTGATGAGGTGAGGAAGTTCACCTCTCTGGACTATCCGGGTCAGGCCTGGCTCATCAGAAAATTTGGCAGCGGAATATACAAGGCTAGAAAAGGGGACATGGAATTGTTTAATAAAGAGAGGACCACAGTTAAGGTGTTGGATTAAACCAGTGGCCCAGCTAGTTCTCGTCCAGGAAAGATTTTCCTGCCTGATTTTTAAACACATCTATCCCTAAGCAGGGAATGTGCTGCATTTGCTAAGGGAATGTTCAGTTTTAGAAATCAGTATTATTCTTTCTTTTAATACCACAACAGCTTTGGTCTATAATTAAAGTGGGCCATGTGAATAGAGCTTACAGAGAGTGGTGCGGTGGCCCAGAGATGGAGCTCTTACCTCACAATCAGGAGGCTGTGACTTCGATCCTAGGTAGAGGCAGCTTTTTTCTGTCTCTGGGCACACTGAGGATATACTGCATCTGCTGAACAAAACTCTGCATTGGCGATAGGAAGGGCATCCGGCCATTAAAACACTCTGCTAGCTCCATTCAGTTGCCCAGACTCCAACCCACAAGGGATTAAAGGATGATGATGATAATGTAAATAGAGCCTGCAATGTTCCCACCTAGGTTTTTCCTGCTAGTTATTATTTGAGAATACCCCAACTCTGTTTGGAGCTTCAAGATTGCATAAATAATCCCTGTTACATTCTTCAGGCTTCTGGAGAGCGCTTGCAATGCTAAGGAAAACTCTGGTTGAGGGATGGCGAGATTCAATCTTTGTCCCCTAATGCAGGGATCCCCAACCTTTTCGACGCCGCGCCCGGTTCCGGCGTCAGCTGGCGCCGCGGCCCGGTTCCGGCGCCAGCTGGGCGCCGCCATCTTTTTGACGAAAAATCACTTCCGGTGACGTCACCGAGTGATTTTCGTCAAATAAGCGGCGCCATGCTTCTGGTGAGCTTTTCGGGTAGAAATGGCTTTCTACCCGGAAAAGCTCACCAGGCGCTGGCGCCGCCATCTTTTTGACGAAAAATTGCTTTTTTACCAAAAAGATGGCGGCGCCAGCAACCAGCGGCCCGGTAAGGCTTGTTCATGCTGCCCGGTACGGTCCGCGGACCGGCGGTTGGGGACCCCTGCCCTAATGCATTGGATGAAGGTTTGTATATGAGCTTCTTATGGGAAGCTTTTTGGTGTATGCCATTGCACCTATGGAGTTCATAGCAGATAATATGCACTTAATGAAGCTTGTCTGATCCCAAGAATGTAAGGGGTGCTGTATTTGGTTAGCATTCAAATGGGGGATTATCAGGAAAATTTAAATGTGGAGACTAGACCAGTAAGAGCCAAACAAATATCCTGGAAGAAGGCAAAAACAAATCTTATCTTTTTGCTGCCCAATAAGTAGAAGGTCCTCAGGAACTGAATTTGGTTGGAAGGAATCTTTACCTTTCCCAATGTCTAGGAATTTGCCTCGGATGCTGCTTGAAACCTGGCCTTCAGAACTGAATATCTGCCACGTAATGCTTTTCTAGAGCAGGGGTCATCTATCTGGAAAAACAGAGAAGAATGATAACATTTTCAATGCAAACATGTGTAGACAGTCAGCACCTTCCCCACTCCGGGAAGAATGAAATATTTTGAGGAATATTAAAAAGGCAGAATATCATATTTCCCTAAATGAGAAATGGAGAAACATGTTTTTTTAGAGGCAGGAAGCAGACTCACTCTTAATAGTCCCTCCCCCCCAGCAGACATTTTATGCCCATTAGGAAAGACTGGGCCAGCCTATCTACAAAACAAAAGACCTTCAGCTCCAGGATGATGGGATTAAGAACAGGACATGAGCCTTCAGGACATAATAGGATTAACCCACTACTATTTAGCCAGTGGTGGGATTCAAAAATTGTTTACTACCGGTTCTGTAGGTGTGGCTTGGTGGGCATCTCAGGGGAAGGAAGGATACTGCAAAATCCCATTCCCTCCCCACTCCCCACGAGCCTGCTTTCCAGCTCCATTCTCCTGTGCAGGGCAACAAAAGAAGACCCAGCCAATCAGCTGGGACTCAGGAGGCAGAGAATAGATGGGGGAAGGGCCAGTCAGAGGTGGTATTTGCCTGTTCTCTGAACTACTCAAAATTTCTGCTACCAGTTTTCCAGCACTAGTCAGTACGTGTTGAATACCACCTCTGCATTTAGCAGAACTCACTACATCACACAATCTCCTAAGGGTATTTCAGTCATTGCATCATCTCAGAGCAGTCCAAACTTCAACCAAACTTGGGAGCTCAGACCTTTTGCTTATAGAGCTAACTATGACCCCTACATAACCCCTACATGACCCCACGGGAATCTGACAACAGCCAATAGAATACATGTTCTTGCACAGGAACGGGAAGCTCAGATACAAAGCCCAGAAAAGGTATAAAAAATACCCCACTCTCAACTCCATGTGTTCAGCTGCACCAGAACCCAGGACTGCTGGTGGTTCTGTTCATCATTAAACTATCTTTCCAATCAGCCTCCCTGTTTCCAGTGTCTTTCTCTCAGCTTGGGACTGAACCAGATGGGTATTTCTTCCAACACATGGTTCAGTACTGCAAAGACAATTGAGCAATCATCATTTAATCAGTTACCTTTGGGTAGAATAGCTTTCAGTTGAAGGACTGTATTAGCCACCTTCCCACTACCAAAGGTGGCATAACAGGGATAGTCCTTGATTTATAACCTTTTGCTTGGTGACTGTTCAAAGTTACAACAGCACTGAAAGAACTGACTTACAACTACTGGTCCTCACATTTCCAACTGTTGTAGCATCTTCACAGTCACATGATCCAAATTTGGGGACTTGGCAACCAGCAAGTATTTACGATGGCTGCAGCATCCTAGGATCATGTGATTGTCATCTGTGACCTTTCCAGCCAGCTACCAACAAGCAAAGGCAATGGGGGAAGCTAGATTTGCTTAACAACCGCATGTTTCACTTAATAACTGCAGTGGTTTGCTTAACAACCACCCCACCCCCCCAAAATCAGGCATGACTCATTTAAATTGCTCACCAACTGAAATTCTACTCCCAGCTTTGGTAGTAGGCAGAAATATCATATTTCCCTAAATGAGAAATGGAGAAACATGTTTTTTTAGAGGCAGGAAGCAGACTCACTCTTAATAGTCCCCCCCCAGCAGATATTTTATGCCCATTAGGAAAGACTGGGCCAGCCTATCTACAAAACAAAAGACCTTCAGCTTCAGGATGATGGGATTAAGAACAGGACATGAGCCTGTTATTCTATTAGATAATCAAGGATTATCTAATAGGATAACAGAATAAAAGAATTGGAAGGAACATAGGAGGTCTTCTAGTCCAACCCCCTGCTTAAGCAGGAAATCCTATACCAGTGGTGGCTAACCTTTTTGGGCTCCTGTGCCAAAAATTACATCTGTGCTTGCACTTGCGCACTTGTGTGCCAGCACCCAGAAGGCAATGTGCCCCCCACCCCCTTACCTGCATTGCGTATGCGCGCACCTCCCAGCTGATTTTCAGCCCGTTAGAAGGGACAAAACAGGCCTGTTTTTCAGCCTCCAAAGGCTGCAGAGGCTTCCCTTGAGCCACCGGGAGGCTGAAAAAGGCTTCAAACAGGCTGAAAATCAGCTGGGGGGCGCATGCATGCACAGTGCAGGTAAGTTGGGCAGGGGCTCGTGTGTCCACACCAATAGCTCTGCGTGCCACCTGTGGCACGCATGCCATAGGTTCGCCATCATGGCCCTATATCGTTTCAGACAAATGGTTGTCCAATCCCTTCTTAAAAACCTCCAGTGTTGGAGCAACCTTCTGCAGGCAACTCATTCCACTGATAAATTGGTCTAGCTG